>NW_027130384.1:0-15052 GCF_026122565.2 Emydura macquarii macquarii
AGTCTCTGGATGATAAGGAGCAGTTTTCAGGTGACCTACTCCTCACATCTCCCACAGCTACTTGACCACAGCTGACATAAAATTGGCTCCACGGTCTGATAAGATTTCTTTGGGAAAGCCTACCCTGCTAAAAATAGTAAACAGGGCAGTGGCCACTGTTTCAGCCTCGACATCAGACAAAGCTACGGCCTCAGGATACCTGGTTGCGAAATCAACCAACACAAGAATATATCTTTTCCCATTCCTGGACGGTTTAGGGAGCGGCCCCACAATATCCACAGACACCCTGGCAAACGCCTCCCCCATGATGGGCAAAGGCTGCAGGGGCACCTTCTGAAAGTCCTTCACACTCTTGCACTTCTGACACAAATCACAGCTTCTGCAATAATTCCTCACTGGGTCAGACAGGTGAGGCCAATAAAAGTTTTGCTTCAGCCTGTCACAAGTCTTGTCTGTGCCCAGATGCCCTGCAAAGGGACCCTCATGAGCCAACTTTAATTGCTCACTCCTATACCTCCCAGGTACTACACGCTGCTGGCAGTTTCCATCATGTAGCTGCCTTTTCCCTGTGGGAGTTTTCTATCTAGCAAGCCCTCATGCATGAAAAACCTGCCGCTCCCTCTTCTGCTGGAGCTAGGTTTTGGGCCTCCATTCTGGCCCCCTCTAAAGAAACATCTTCTTGCTGCGCCCTAACAAACTCCTTCCGAATTTCACTCAAATTCAGCCGTCTCAGGCACATCCAACTCACTCTCAGCTGGCAACACCGAAGAAGACTCCCCCACCTGTTCCCCAATTCCCTTCTGATTATCAGGTAGGGTATCCACATCAAAACCACATTTTCCTTGTGATCTAGTGACGACATTGACCTTACTATTCAGAACCACAATGTCATTTCCTATTAAAATATTCGCCGGGAGAAGCTCCTGCACTCCTACCACCATGTCACCCTTAAGATCTTCCTATTCCAAGTAGATTTTGGCTAAGGGACCTTTACTTTGTATTCCGACAGTGCCACCAGATTTACACTCCGACCTGGCAAATAATCCTCCTCCTGGACCAATGCCCTTTTAGCCAAGGTGATCTCGGAGGCGGGATCCCTCCATCCCGTGCACACAATCCCAGTGACCCTGGCACTCTTTATGAATTTCTTGTTGCCCCTTCCCATCTCTGCCCTCACATAGTTAGTGAGGCAGCCCTCACTCCCCCCACTGGGGGTTTCCAAAGTGGCAGCATTAACAACCGCAGTGTTTGTCTCCCGACACAAGGTGGCGGGATCCCCCTGTATCTGGCCAGTCTCTGTACTTCAAGTGACAGCATTGGAATGAATTGTGGGCCGGGGGTTGCTGGCCTTGGATTACTCCTGTCCCCACGGTTCGGACAATTTGGCCTTATATGGCCTGCCAGTCCACACAGGTAGCATGTGGCAAGTTTTCCCTCTGGGTGAGCGTTTTTAACCTCTGGGTTGGTGTAAGACTTCCTAGTCAAATTGGGGCTAGTCTTAACCCTGGACCCATCCTCCCTTTTAACCTGCGATGAATGGGGGTTGTTTTTCCTTTGAGGCTTATGCCCCTCCCGGTTCCTATTTTCCATGAAAGCATCCGCAATCTGTGCAGCTTCCAAAATGGTATCGGGGTTTTTATCAAGGACAGCTGCTCTGATATAGGGGGGTACTATTTCTAGGAGCTGTTCCCTGGCAAACAAATCAATAACTCTGCTATAACTGTTACAAGCCTTTGCTCCCTCAACCCACTTTTTCATATACCCGAGCAGTTTATGAGCAGTTTCAACATAAGTAACATTATCAGACAGCTTAACATTTCTAAATTTCAGCCTATAAGACTCGGGAGTCATTTTAAACCTTTGCAATACCGCTTCTTTAAATTGTACAGAATCTAATGCATCAGTTAACTCCATTTCATTAGATACCTTCCTGACTTTTCCAGTCAATTTGGTGAGGAGAACAGGCATCCTTCTCTCATTAGGAACCTGATGAATGCCACAGAGTCTTTCAAAAGTAGACAAAAACTCTTCAATATCCTCGTTATCCCTGTAATTGGGACAGATCCTTTCCAGATCTTTGCTGGTGAGAAGCGAAGAATTCTCAGAAGGCTGCAGCAGATCCTTTTTCCCTTCCTGGATTTGGAGCTGCATTTTGGCTGCTTCCATCTGTCTTTGGTGAGCTTTTTCCTCACATCTCTCTTTAGCGACTATCAGCTCCATCTCTTTTTTATGCTCCTTTTCCGCAGCTCGGTCGGCCATCTCAGCTTCCATCTCAGCTGCCTGTCGCTTTTCCCACAAGCAAAGTTCTGCCATTTCTCTCTCACGCTGGAGACTCCGTCTATCTTTATTGGCTTGCCGCCCATCTTCTGCAGCTGCTCCCTCTGCAGGAGAGTCAGCTGGGGATCTTGTTTCCAAGTCGTTGTCTCTGAGCAGATCTCTCATTTTTTGCTCCAAGATCTCTCCTTTAAGAGCTACTTTCCTCTCTTTGCATAGCTGTTTAAGCTGCTTTACGTTCATATCATCATATGATCTCTGCTCACTCATCTGGACTAACTTTAACCTTTAACACTCTCAATATCAAATTTTAAAATTTGGAATAGCGTGAGGTTCTGATCCAAAACCCAAATGTTCTGGTTCTGTGAATCCTGCTATGACTATGCCACTGTGACCCGTCTGTGCCCAGGGCAGCCACCTGATAATGCCAAAGTCAGGGCAGCCTGCAAACGGAGAGCAGATTCTCCCAGCACTGGTGGGTGGCACTGACGCCAGACTTCCCAACCAGCTACAAACTGCACTTCTGAATCCCCACAGAAGCCAGTATACAAATGCCCACAGCCCCCTTGACTGCATTTCAGATTCAGGCTCTCAAATCAGGTCCAGTAAAGAGACCAGTTGTTTAAACTCTATGCTCTTTACTACAAAGGTTCCCTCTGACTCCAAGGGGTCAGCCACAGCCCCAGTTCAATATAAGTTTGGATCTTACCTAAAATACCACGCTGCCAGCCAATGCTTTAGCAACTAAAACTAAAGGTTTATTGTACAAAGAAAGAAAGAAACCATGAGAGAAATGTTAAAGGGTCAAAGCAAATCAGATACATACAAATGATTGAAAGTCCATACACATCAGGTTTCTAGAAGAAATGTGGAGTTGCAGGCTTGTATAGTCCCTCTGGTACACATCCAACACCTGGATGGGCCTTAGTCCTTCGGTTCAGTTGCAAGTGAATTGATCCAGAGGCAGGTATATGTCAGTAACTGGACAGGAACAAAGGCTAAATGGTTTCTGTGGTTTGATCTTACATACCCGGTCTCTGGCCATGCGGCTGTGGAAACTTACAGGAGCTAAAGTGGAGCCCAGAGTCACGTGGGCCAATCCTGGTAACTCTTCAGCTATGCCTTTAGTTTCTTCCTGGGCCCTTTGCTTCTGTAAAGGTTTTGATGGGCCATTAAGTGGGCTATTGTCCTGCTGCCTCTCTGTCTGGGGTGTGTCTTATACAGCGTAGGCTGAAACACAGGTACCTCAGATATGTCCATAACTTCCATTACAGATATAACATGCGAACATAAGTATTGCCATCTTTCTCAGCGCGTTACATCCTTTTTAGCAGTACCTGATATGGCATATCTTACATGAATCGTTATGATTTTGACATATTAATGCTGTACCATACAGTAAACGCTCCCCCTCCGATCTAACCCACGTGACAGTCCATTTGAATCTTTCATTCAAAGTTGCAAAACTGACAGATACTTTTTGGCAGACACAGGTAACGAACGTTGTTTGGCTTTGTTATTTAGCATTTAGCCCTTGAGGTACTTCAATGCTTTATAAAGTTCAGTAACTTTTTGAAGACCAAAGTCATGAATGCAGCAGGGGCAGCCAGAACCAGGAGAATGGAGAGAGATTCTGAACCCGCCTCCGCTTCCCTCCTTTTTTTGTAATAACTGGCAGCTAAGAGCTGCAGGATAAGAAGAAAAATTAACACAGCAAGAGTGGGGTGCGCAGGAAAAGCAATGTCAGGAACACTAAACCTTAAGATGGCTCTGAGTAATCAGACTGTCACTTTGATAAGGGCACACGAAAACTCGGTAAGCAAAAAGCAAACAGATACATTTTATGTAAAAATTGATCAGGTTAATATAATTTTATAGAAGTTAAACTATGGAAGGAATGTGCATTTCTACATGAAATATGTAGAAGGGATAAAGAAATGTAAACGAAACATGCTACTTAATTAAAATCCTATTAGGGTTCCAACAGGAGGCACAATAGGTTATATTTTCTTGATCAGATGGCTAGAAATGGTCATTGGAAACACACCTCAGTAATCTGAGGAATGAACAGTGGGATAATTCACCCTAAACCCTGAAAAGATAAAAGCCATTAAAACTTGGCCTGCCTATAGAACAAAACACAGGACAGTATGGGGGTAAGTCCTCTGCAGTCAGCCAGGAGATTTGTAAAAGGAAGGGGTATTTTAAACAATAACCTGCAGCCGTACAAAGGGGGCAGGAAAATGTTCTTTTTGTCTTTCAGAACTTTAGGAAAAGCTGGCGGCAGCTGAAGAGTAGCCCAGGATACAATGGATCGATTGTCGCACCAAAAAATGGTGTTTTGTGCTGTTTGTCTTGTTGCTAGCACTGTTGTGTAGTGCGTTTTTTTAAAAAGGGGATATTGCATTAGGCAGAAAAGAAGGAATGAGCACTTGAACTGTATATACCTCTATCGGGTAGGGAAGAGGGACTCAGGCCTGGATGGGTCTGAGTCAAAGTTAATAAGTTTAGCTTAACCGTTTATTGAGACATTCCGCTGTTAGGGAGAGGAAAAGTTTGTTCTGCTGAATGGTTTAGAGACGCCTCATGGTGTCAGACGCCATCCGGTGGTCAAGGGATATATGTGTCGAACATATCACTGGACACCGGCAATCCCAGGAGGAGCGGGCTGGAGAGCCCCGCCTGGAACCAGCTGGTCCCGCTGACTCCACCCACCCGAGCGGCCTCGTCGAGGGGTGCACCACCAGAGGTTGCGGTGGACGCGCCACCGGAAGTTGCGGTGGGCGGAACAATGGACGCTGCGAAGACCACCGCAGGGGAAGACGGGACTGACTCGCCAATCGACTGTGAGGGACACTGAACTAATGAGAGACATTTCACCCCGTATAGACCTATATACTCTTTCTATTAAAACATGCCCCCAATGGTTCTCCTCTACATTGAAATGCTCCCTCATGCCTATATATCTCCTTGTAAACCTTAAGCCTACCACCACCACCCCCCATCCAGGATACTGCAGCCCACCCCACCATTGTCCTCCCCAGACCCACACTCCCACCCCCATGCATGGACTCACTTGCTCCCCTTGCCAAATACCTCCCAGGGATCCTCCCCACACGATGGATAGCATCCCCCCCCCCCCATATATCTCCCTGCAAGCCATTGTACTCCCCAGACCTCCACTCCCACACGTGGACTCGCTTGCCTTCCTTAGCAAATGCCTCCCAGGGACCCTCCCCCCACGCTGGATAGCGTCCCCCTCTCCCCACATACCCCCTGCAACCCTCAAGCCCCACACTTCCAGCCCCTCCTACAGGGCCACAGCTCATCATGCTGCTGCCACCCCCTGATCCCCGATCACCCCCCAATCCCCCACTGCATACCGTCCCTGGATATTGCATTACTGTGCCTTGTAAACCCTGACCATTGCTTTTTTGTTTTTTGCTTAAACATTTCCTAATAAAACGTTTAAATATTAACCATGTGGATGCTGGAAGATCTTGAAGACAATGCACTCCTCTGTGCTGCTGTTGCTGGCATTTGGTTTGCCGACCAGCTCCGTTGGCGATGTGAATCAGGAACCCCTTGTGTCTGCCGCGTGGGAAGACTATCCGTGAATGATGGTGAAATGTAAAGTGAACAATACCATTGACATCACTACTGACCCCAACATTCCAGGAGAACAAATCGCTCTTTTAGGCCCCTTGAATGGATAAGACCCCACTTCAGTAACACTGAAAGGCTGGAATTTTTACAAAGTAAATACTAGAGTGGGGAATGAGCGAGAACTGGTAATGTATCATGGTCTGGGTTGCAAATAGTCTATGCAGGTGACTATGGAATCCCTACCACTTCGGTGGCAACCATACCATCCTCATGTGTACACAAGGGGCTTGTGGGGAAGTGGATTTGTTAGTGGGGAAAAGTAAAAGCTACCCACGTGGATACAGCTATCGCTGGGTTGAACTTGGGTAGGGGTTTTTGTAGGGAAACAACAATAGTTTGAGAGAGAACACTAGATTTGTTTATGGGTAAATGGTGATTCAAGGGAGTATCCCAGAGTCGTTTTGTTTAAGCTGGACAGTAGGACCTGATCATTCCTGGCTAGGGGCGGTGTTACTCCAAGGGAGCTCAGCATGCAATCAGGCAGATTCAGTATTTTGGATACCCAAAAAAGATTCATTACTAGAATTGGTCTGATAACTGCGGAGCTGGATGTGTTCACACGTGGTTCGATTAGCATCTAGAGCAGAGATCCCCCACCATGCCCTGCTCCCCTGCATCTCTGGTCCCAGAGTTCAGTGCGGTCCCTTCCTTCGAACCTCTGTTCTCTGCACTGAATGCTAATGGCAGTGTCTTCCTGTCCCATCTTTGATGCAAATGAGACTAGGGGAGTTGCCTTAATCCATCCAGCGTCGACCTCTGCTTCAACCACTAGGCATAACTACCAGGAGACACTGCACAGAATTGTTTTGTGGCATCATCTCTCTTTGCAACCGCTAAGTGTGAACAGACAGCAACACTGGTTTTGACAGAACGAGCTTGCAGAACCAGGACACCTCTGTGCTAAGGGTGAAATGTTTGCTCTAGTGGAAGAGAAAAAGGTCCAGAATAACTCACAGTAGAGGATCATGGGATGGTGTGACTCTCCCAGGAGATATTTGTTCAGAGTTGAGAACTGGAAACTGCTCAAAAGGTTTTTCATAGCTCTACATCTCAGCCACAAGATACAGAACTTGCATGTCACAATGCACAGACAGGGAGCAGAGAAACCAAACACCTGTGACCTGCATTTCCTCTTCATCCCCCCCCAACATTCCTCTGCATCCCCCAAGCGCTCCCTGCATCCAGGTCATTTTCCCACCTGGGCTGTGCTGTGAGGTGAGCATCAGGAGCTGCTGCTCTCCTGCCTTGCCCTTATGCAGCCGAAGGGGGCGGGGAAGTGACCTGGATGCAGGGAGCCCTGACATTGCTCCTCACTCCCCCTCACCGAGAGATCCCCAGGGGTGTGCATAGGAGCAGTGCTGGAGTGAACAGCGAGACCAGCTGCTCCATGCATGCAGGTCTGTTTCCCAAGATGTGTGTATGTGTGGGGGGGCGAGTGCAGGGTTAGGGGCACTGGGGGGAGCACAAGAGTTAGGGGAGAAGAGGGCACAGGAGAGACGTGCAGGGGTTAGGGGTGCAGGAGTTGGGATGAAGGGTTTATTCATTATTATTTACAAATAATCTCAGACCTACGTGACATCTCCCATTAGAAGCCTGAAACCACGTTCAATTTTATCAGTGACGATCATCTCTCAGCTTCTCTCCACTGGGTCCCTCTCCCGCTCTGTCTGCTGGGTTCTCTCCTTCACTTACTTTGTTCTTGAGTGCCTGCAGAAACCTATCAGCAGAAGCCAAAGATTTGAGCCGGAAACCTTTACTCTGCCAGGAGCCCTTCCTCATCCCACTGAACTCCTGAAGGTTGCAGGATCGGTTCCTAGCACCCCGTCAATACAAATTAAGCACTGCGGGGAGTCCATGGGGCCCCACAGGGAGGAGTCTGGGAGGATGAGGAGCTCTGGGTGTCTGGGGGAATGGGCGGTGCCAAAATACAACTTTGTCAGGGTGCCATTTTCCCGAATGCTGGTCCTGTCACTGTTCTATGATATTAGCTTCTAATTCCGTTTAACGCCTATCAGTGTGATTTCCTGGAAACCAGGTTATGCCAAGCAAATGTAATACTCTCTGATGGGATTACAATCTGACGGTAACTGCTGGTGTAATATGTGTAAACACCTGCCAACTAAACCCCATCTCAGGCCAGTGCCTCACGGTGCCATGTCTGCTCCCAGCTGGGGGTATCTGGGCAAACTGCTCTAGCAGGATCCTTTCAGCCACCTGGACCCGTCCTGGCGTCTGGTCTGAGACACCCCTAGCAGGAGTCCTGCAGGTTCTGTGCTACACCCAAGGGCTGGGCTCCCAGGGATATTTCTGGTCCAGGAGGTGCTGGCTGATGGTCTTTTCAGAGCCACTAAATGGTCCAAAACGGCAACTTAAATTTGCAGGTGATTCTGCTCTGCTTCAGGATCCAGGCGACAAGAGTTGACCTGGGCTGCCCCAGTCAAATGTGGGGCCACCAGCAGCCCATGTTCCCATGTTCTGGCAGCCCTGCACGACCCCCAGCAGCCATTCAAACAGCTCAGGAAAAGCATCTGGGTCATCTTCGGACCCATCTTCATTGGACCTGTAGGGCTGCAGTCAGCGGAGCTACATCCACCGGTCCCCAGCAGAAGACCCAGTCACCGTGGGAGGTCGCAGAAGGGCCACCCTATGGTGTGTGAGCTGCTGTTGCAGTCGCTGTTGCCACACAGACAGTTCCCAAGTCAGAGGCAGGATGGCCACCACTTGTAACAGCTGCTGCTGCTGGAGCCGGCTGGCGTGCTCTGCTGTATATTTCAACATGTTCCCCGAATCCCTAAGGTTGGAGAAAAATTTCCTTACACCTTCGGGCTGGTTATTTTCCCCTCCCCTCATTCTCACCCCGCTCCTTCTGGAGGTTTAATTAATGTGCAAAGACATCTGCACTAGCATTGTGCTCTCATTCTGAGGCAAGAGTACATGAGAAGGAAGAAAATCCTGTCACAGAATCAAAGTTTATACATTTTTAGTGATATTTTATAGAATTTCTAGGGCCCGGGCCAAGGGAAATCCACATTATCCTCCCCTCGGCCCGGTAGAAAATGTCTGAAAAAGTAACGCAGTCTGGGACTGAATGAAGTATTTTGCAGAGCCTTCAACCCTACTAGAAATCCTAGGAGAAGTTACAGACTTTGTGGTCTTGGAGTGAACTCCATTAGTGGTGTCACAACGAGGTAACAGACCGAGGGAAGAGTATGTGAAAAATCTCTAGGAGGTTTAAGGCAGGATGCGAATATGGCATTTCACAGTTTAAAGGTGCTGATCATTCCTTGAGAATCAAGTTGTTTCTTTGGGTTTATAGTCATCAGGGGAATGCTGGTCTTAACCAAAAAAACCCATGAACTGCCAAGAATGTGGCTGTCTGCAAAAATGTTTTTGAGGTTTTTAAGGAAGAAAAAGGATTATTCTGCCATTAGCTTTAAGAAGGTGCCTAGAGGCCAACATTGGCAAACAAAAAAAGTTTAACTATGATTTGCATGTATTTGCATGAATTGTATAAATATGCATAAATTTACATACTATGCATGAATTTGTGGGTGCATTGCCCATTTCTTCCACTCACACCAACTCCATGCATTCTTTCCACATCCATCTTTCTACTTCGCACACACTGCCCAGATACAATTCACTGGAAAGCTGCTGAGAGTTGGAGGACTGCGATGACTGACGAGAGATACAAGAGAACCAAACGAAGGAGAAAGCTGGGAGGGAGGCTTGCCTGCGAAACCCCAGATGCCCGAAGGCCCGACTTGACAAAGCCCTGGCTGGGATGATTTAGCTGAGGTTAGCCCTGCTTTGAGCGGGGGTTGGACTTGACACCTCCTGAGGTCCCTTCCAACCCTCATCTTCTCTGATTCTGTGATTATGGCTGACGTGCATGATGGACAGACAGTTCCCAGGTCAGCGGCAGGATGGCCACCATTTGTAACAGCTGCTGCTGCTGGAGCCGGGTGGCATGCTCTGCTGTCCATTTCAACATGTTCTCCAAATCCCTAATGTTGGGGGAAAGCTTCCTTACACGTTTGGGCTGGTTATTTTTCCCTCCCCTCATTCTCAGCCCGCTCCCTTCTGGAGTTCCAATTAATGTGCACTTCTACGCAACCCAAGCAAATCCAACTTTTTAACACCAGTCTTTAAACATTTATCCACGTGGTATTTCATCTGATGTCTAAGTGAGCTGTTGCCCCTAGAGAACTGCATCATTTGGGGTCTTTTTTTGCTTGGCTTTAGCATGTGGGACAGGGAGGATCCGAGAACAGGAATCACAGAGGATAAACAGGGTCATTCTGTGGCTACATTAGGAACTAGGCAGTATTGGGAATATTCAACAGCCCTGCCCTAGCTCATATTAACTTTTTGGCTCTGTATAAACCTGATCCAAAGCCCAGTGAAATCAATGAGATCTTTTCATTGACTCAGTGGGATTTAGATCAGCCCCTTATTTCGAAAAAAAAAAAAACCAAAAGACCCCATGCTGTTAATTCTGAAAGTGAAAGTCAGCAAGGAGGTTTCTTAGATAAAGTCAGGCCATTTCCTGGGTTATGAACATTGCGGATTAATACTACAACGGCAGGACATCTCTTGCTGGGGTCAGCCGCCTGCCAGGAAATCAGAGTCACTTCAGGAAGGTCAGGTATAGTAACAGTGTTCCATTCTTACTCTTCGTTATGTAATTACTGACACTTCTGCTGCATTCATCTCTTGCCAACAGGTTGCTCTGTGGCTTAGACAATGATACCAATCTGCCCGCAGTTACATCTGTCCAGTACCTGTGGAAGGGAGGGGGAGTGTGGTCCAGGGGATAAGGCACCTGACTGGGAGTCTGGAGATCTAGGCTTTCCTCCCAGCTCTGCCCCTGTCCTGCTGTGTGTGACAACGAGCTAGTCCCCTTACCTCTCTCCTCTCCCATTACCTCCCTCTCTTCTATCAACCTTTGTCTGCCTTTTTGGGGATTTGGACATCTTCCCTACTTGCAGCCCCCAGCACGAGGGCTGGGATCTCTAGGTATTTTTGTTATGCAAATTTTCATATCAGAGGGTAGAATCTGGCGCACAGAATGAAAAGTCTAATATTTCCTGCTGAGCTGATTTCAGAGCTCTAGTTTGTTAGGAAATTAGAAACGCTTTGGGACAGGCAGGAAGCTACAGAAATATTTTAAGCCACATGTAGCGAAAACAAAAAAAATTCACTTATTTTCCTCACGTGTACATCATTAAGTACATTGACCACAAATATTCCCACAGAGCGCAAATATCCCTGACTGGTCGTTGTAAAGAGCCTTTCTCTACTGACACAGCCACCAAGATGATCCGTTCCTAACATCAGGTGAGTCTCCAAAGCAGAAAGCTGTTCATCTCTTTGCGGAGATTGCCAGGGCAGCTGATCTCTACCCAGCTAGCCCTACCTAGCTGCCGCTTTAGGCACCTAAATCCCACAATCAGGCCCCACCAGGATTCACAAAGCCCCTGTTCAGCCGCCCCTGAACCCTGTGGGTGCATAAACTGGCTCAGCACCTACAGTTTTGCAGTAACCAATTCCCTCGGCTCCTACGTGTCTGCCTCTGAGCATGTGCCCTGCAGCCCCGTGCCAGCCCCAGAGCGCAGCGTGATCAGGGGAAGACACATGTTCCTCCACCTGCCTCACCTGCGGGACCCGATCTGGTAGGTGTTCTTGGACCTTGCGAACCTGCTCAGCCCTGGAGAGAAACTTACACAAAAAGTAGGGGGTGGGGAGAGGAGACGGGGAGATCTTCCCTCATAGCGTTTAGCCCAGTGATTCGGGTACTCACTTGGGATGCAGGAGACCCTGGATTCAAGTCCTCCCTCCGCTGCTCTAACCATTGGGCCATAGATTCACTCGCATCATTATTTGTAGGGTCCTACCAAATTCACGGTCATGAAAAAAGCATCACGGACCGTGAAATCTGGTCTCCCCAGTCAAATCTGGTCTTTTGTGCAGTTTTACCCTGTAGCAGCCTTTCTCAAGCTGGGGATCCCAACCCAAAGTGGAGTCACAAGGCTATTGTAGGGGGGTCGCTGTGTTGTCACCCTTACTTCTGTGCTGCCTTCGGAGCTGAGCAGCCAGAGAGCGGCGGCTGCTGGCTGGGTGCCCAGCTCTGAAATCAGCACCAACTCCAGCAGCAGCGCCGAAGGAAGGATCGCATTGGGGTGGGAAGGGGGGCGTCATGGGCGTTACATGTTTATATTTTGCTGTTTTAAAACACAAAGTCATGCTTTGTTACAGCACTGTGAAATTTAAGATTGAAATATCCAAAACCATGAAATTCAAGATTTTTAAATGCTTTGACCCTGAAATCTATGAAAATGGACTGTGAATTTGGTCGAGCCTTACTTCTTTGCTTGTGCTCCCTTTTTCTCTGGCTCATTGCTGAAGCTGTTCCTCTGTGGCTAAAGAATGAAAGAATTAATGGTGGGTGGGGAACAGAGACAGACCCACCCTCTAGCTGGGTGCTTTGGGACCCAGGAGCCGGGCCCCTCGGTCCAATGTGTTTTAAAAATTATTTATCTTCAGTGGAACAGCTTCAAAGGTTCCTTTTTAAAAAGGTGAACAAAGAGAACCTGGGGAAATACTTACCTGTCAGCCTAGCTTCAATACCTGCAGAGATACTGGAACAAATTATGAAACAATCAATTTGTAAGCACCTAGAGAATAATAGTTATAAGTAACAGCCATGAACAAATCATGCCAAACCAACCGAATTTCCTTCTTTGATGGGGGTCTGACCTCGTGGACGGGGGAAGCAGCAGATATGATACATCCTGATCTTAGCAAGGCTTCTCCCCCAGTCCCACATAACAGTCTCCTGAGTTAACTAGAGCAGTGCGGGGTAGATGAAATTACTGTAAGATGTGTGCACAAGGGGTTGAAAGATCGCACTCAGACAGCAGTTATCAGTGGTTCCCTGTCCAACTGGGAGGGTGGATCCAGTGGGGTCCCGCAGGGGTCAGTCCTGGGTCTGGTACAATTCAGCAGTTTCATTAATGACTTGGATAATGCAGTGGAGAAGGAGGTTTATAAAGCTTACAATGACACCAAGCTGGGGCAGGGGTAGAAAGCGCTGTGGAGGTCAGGACTGGAATTCAAAACGACCTGGACAAAGTGAAGAATTGGTCAGAAATCAACAAGCTGAAATTCAATAAAGACAAGTGCAAAGTACTGCACTTAGGAAGGAAAAATCAAATGCACAAATTTGAAGCGGTGACTGACTGGCTGGGCGGTAGTGCTGCTACCGGGGGTGAGAGTGCATCACAACGTGAAGAGGAGTCAACAGTGTGAAGCAGTTGCAGAAAAGTCTAATGTCATTCTGGGCTGTGTTAACTGGGGTGTCGAATGTAAGACAGTTGCGAAAAAAGGCTCAGCCCTGGAGCAAACATTTGTGAAGTGTCTAAATTAGCATTTTAAAAGATGTTTGCTAATTAACCCAAATTAACAATCAGTTAACAACAGATCAACAGGGCAGCAAAACTCTCTAGTCTAGACTTACCCATGTGTGCAAGGTCCTACTCGACGCATGTAAAGGTGTCACACTCTTGCTGTAAATAAATAACGTGTACAAATACATCTGCACTAGTATTGTGCTCTCATACTGAGACAAGACTACATGAGAGGGAAGAAAATCCTGTAACACAATCAAAGTTTATACATTTTTAGTGATAATTTATAAAATGTCTAGTGTCCAGGCCAGGGGAAATCCACATTATCCTCCCCTCGGCCCGGTAGAAAATGTCTGAAAAAGTAACACAGTCTGGGACTGAATGGAGTATTTTGCAGAGTCTTCAACCCCTACTAGAAATCCCAGGAGAAGTTACAGACTGTGAGGCTTTGGAGTACAACTCCATTAGTGGTGTCACAACAAGGTAACAGCCAGAGGGTGACCATGTGAAAAATTTCTAGGAGGTTTAGGACAGGATGCAAATATGGCATTTGAACAGTATAAAGGATTAACAGTTTAAGAGTGCTGATCTCTCTTTGAGAATCAAGTTGTTTATTTGGACTTATAGTCAACAGGGGATGCTGCCCTTAATCAAAAAAACCATGAACCACCGCGAATGTTGCTGTCTGCCAAAATGGTTTAGTGTTCAGGTCTTTTTCTGGCAATGTAAACTAGCGTGGAAAATCCATTTCCAGTGGAGAAGCATTCCACGGACCAATGTCTACATTTCTGTTAAAAGAAAGGTTCAATGGCTTTAGACAAAATAAGGTTTTTGTGGAATAAAAGGATTACTCTGACATTAGCGTTAAGAAGGTGCCTAGAGGCCAACATTTGCAAAAAAAATAAAATAAAACGCTTAACTATGATTTGCATGTATTTGCCTGAATTGTATAAATATGCAGGAATTTACCCAGCTATGCATGAATTTGTGGGTGCATTGCCCGTTTATTCCACTCACACCCACTCCATGCACTCATTCCACATCCATCTTTCTACCCGTGCTCATACTGCCCGGATACAATTCACTCCCTACCTACCCTCATTCACTCTACACTCACCTATCTACCCATTCACACACACACGCACGCGCACGTGCACACACACACACACTCTGAATCCATACAGCAACACATTCACACACACCCCACTCCACACCCTCTATTCTACATGCACTTGCACCCACACCTCTCCCCACTCATATTCCACCTGCCTGTTCTGTCCCCCCACTCATTACGGGCACACAATAAACTCCTGTGTCTCATACCCATTCACTGTGTGTGTGTCCATCCCGTCACCCCCAGCACAGCTCAGCTGTCGCCTACCCCAGGCCAACCCCTACTGTACACAAGGGAGGAAAAGCCCCACCTCAGGCCCTGCCCTTTATGGACACAGCCCAGGGGAAGGATGGTGTTTCCATGTGTTCTGTGGAAACCCTCCCTCTCCCCCCAATAAATACTGCCATGCAGTCACTGCTCCTGACCCTATCTTGCTTTCCCTGAGCAAGACACTCCCACACCCTTGTCCCCATGTCACTGGCTCTCCTCCAGGACCCACTCTCCCAATTCCAATGCCCAGCTCCTTTACCTGGCCAGAAACTCTGCCCCCAAAGGACCCAGCTCCCCACCAGACCCACTAAACGAGGGA
>NW_027130385.1:0-1508 GCF_026122565.2 Emydura macquarii macquarii
ATTTCTGATTCCCTTCTGATTCATAGACATGTTTTAATGCAGAACATTCCTGCAGCTGTTACACTAGGTGGTATGCCTAGAATGTCATAGTTAACCTGTACCCTCTTAGCTCCTACTTACCAAGTTAAAGTAAAAAAGTCCTCCAGTTGCTCCTAAATCAGAGGTCTACATGTCATATTGCTAAGCGAGTTCTACACAGATGATCTGTCAGGCCAATCTAATTCACTATTCTTTAAATCAAAATAGTAGAAAGTAGAAGCTCTAGAAATCCATAGTTTGATTTTAAATATTCATTTAAAAGAAAGGAGATTGTTTTTCTCTTTTGATTAGATACATAGATAGACTTTTCTTTCAACTAATAACGTTAGGTAGAAGTGAAATGCTTTTATAAAAAGTAAGCTTTTTGCCATAATATATGTGTTCAGAAATATATTCAAAGGACCAAACCTTGCAGACAATACTCAAGGAAGTATAGTAATCCCACTGAATTAACAGGACTACATTCTGAGGAAGTCAATAGGATTTGATCCTAAATTCATATAGTTAAAACACCATGCTTCTTGTGTGCAATTTCAGATCACTAATTTAAATCTGCCTGGAAATTTAGCTTTGTATGACACTGTAGCAAGACACTGTGGCTTTTCTCGAACCTGGGCCCAAGGAACGGCTACAATGCCCCTGCTGCGGAGATCAAAGCCCTGCAAACCAAATACCCTGGGAGTAGAGGGGCGGGTCCTGGATAGGAAGGGGAGGTATAAAAGGCCAGCCTAGCAGCTCAGTCAGGGCGAAACTGCTGCCGGAGAAGAATCTGCCTTCCCCGAAGCTGCGGCCTAGGCCTGACCCAGGCCCGTGGCAGTGCAGACTGACTGGGCCTCCAGGCCTGCCCTGGGCCCTGCCTGGGCCTGAGCCTTTGTGACTGGGAAGGGCCGTCAGGCTCTGGTAGCTGGGAAGATCTACCAGAGATAGCTGAATGGAAGGAATCCCCCGAGGCTAGCTCTGACCTGGAGGAGCTGCCATTTGCCGGGGATCCACTCAGGCTGCCTGAGCCTGGTGTTTTGGTGGACCCACTGTGACCTGGAGGAGCTGCCATCTTCTGATGAACCTGAGGAGTTCTGAGCCTATCACTTGCTGATGATGAGGGACTAGTAGGACTCCCACTAGCCATCTACCATGAAGAGTTGGAGGAGGAACAGCCGCAATGTCCCTGCTGGACTGGGCCCCATGCCTACAGACACCAAAATGATTTAGTTAGCCAGGTAATTGGTCGTTTTGCACACATTATGTTTATATGAAAGCAAATAAGGAAATAAGGCATACATTTTAACAGTGAGTGTAGAGTGAGGTGCTGTCCCACCTTGTACATTTCAAAGGGAGGCCACACCTACTTCCTACCCTGCTCTGGCAGGGATTGGCTCAGCCCAGGGCAGGGAAACAGTCTCTGGGATTGGGTAGGGCAGCCCAAAGTCAATAGCCCAAGCACCAATGGGTAACAAATAGGTCAACGCCCC
>NW_027130386.1:0-149999 GCF_026122565.2 Emydura macquarii macquarii
GTAAGTCACCCATCCTCTTCGTTATTTACGATCTCCCTATTTTTGTGGGATCTGCAAACTTTATCAGTATTCAAGCATGAGAAGGGTAAGGATCTGGTGTCTCTATTCTTCCTTGTTAAGTGACAAGGGAAAGCAAAGATTTTTCCTCCAATGGGAATATACATTGCACTTATTGACTTTGAACATCATCTCTTATCACTACGCTTTGTGAGCTCCCTCTGAGGACATCCTTTGACCGGACTATGGCCTAAATAATTTGGTACCATCTGCAAACCATAGAATCATAGAAAATTAGGGTTGGAATGGGCCTCAGGAGGTCATCTAGTCCAACTCCCTGCTCAAAGCAGGACCAACCCCAATTAAATAATCCCTGCAAAGGATTTGTCAAGCCAGGCCTTAAAAATATTTCAGGGTGCAGATTCCACCGCCTCCCTAGGTAACCCATTCTAATGCTTCACCACCCTCCCAGTGAAAAACTTTTTCCTAATATCCAACCTAGACCTCCGCCACTGCAACATGAGACCATTGCTCCTAGTTCTTATATCTGGCACCACTGAGAACAGCCTAGCTCCTTCTCCACTGGAACCCCCTTTAGTTAGTTAAAGGCCAGTATAAAATCCCCCTCTTTCTTCTCTTTTGCAGAATAAACAAGCCTAGTTCCCTCAGCTTCTCCTCATAAGTCTTGTGCTCCAGACCCCTAAACAATTTTGTTGCCCTCCGCTGGACTCTCTCCAGCTTGTCCACATCCTTTTTGTAGAGGGGGGCCCAAAACTGGATACAATACTCGAAATATGGCCTCCCCAATGCCGAATAGAGGAGAATAATCACTTCCCGCTATCTGCTGGCAATGCTGCTACTAATGCAGCCCACTATACTATTAGTCTTCTTGGCAACCAGGGCACACTGCTGACTGATATCCAGCTTCTTATCCACTGTAACCCTCAGGTCTTTTTCTGAAATACTGCTGCCTAGCTCGTCGATCCCATCTGTAGCAGCGCATGGGATTCTTCCATCCTAAGTGCAGGACTCTGCACTTGTCCTTGTTGAACCTCATCAGATTTCTTTTGGCCCAATCCTCCAGTTTGTTTAGGTCCTTCTGTATCCTATCCCTACCTTCCAGGGTATCTACCACTCTCCCTAGCTTAGTGTCATCTGCAAACTTACTGAGGGTGCAATCTACCCCATCCTCCAGATCATTAATGAAGATGATGAACACAACCAGCCCCAGGACTGACCCCTACGGCACTCCGCTTGTGACCAGCTGCCAGCTAGACATGGAGGCATTGATCACTACCCATTGATCCTGATGATCTAACCATTTCACTATCCATTTTACGGTCCATTCATCCGATTCATTCTTCTTTAACTTTCTGATAAATATACTGTCGGAGACTGTATCAAGAACTTTGCTAAGGGCAAAGTATATCACATCCACCGCTTTCTCCACATCCACAGAGCCAGGCACCTCTTCATAGAAAGCAATCAGTTTGGTCAGGCATGACTTGCCGTTGGTGACTTCATGTTCACCATTCCTGATCACCTTCCTCTCTTCAAGTGCCGAAAATTGATTCCTTGAGGACCTGCTCCCTGATTTTTCCAAGGATTGAGGTGAGACTGACTAGTCTGTAGTTTCCTGGATCCTATTTCATCCCTTTCTTGAAGATGGGCACTATATTTGCCTTTCTACAATCAACAGGGATCTCGCCCAATTGCCAAATGCTTTAAAAGATAATAGCCAATAGCTCTGAAATCACATCAGCCAACTTCCTCAGCACTCTCGGATGCATTGCATCTGGCCCCGTGAATTTCTGTATGTCCATTCTTTCTAAATAGTCCTGAACCTGTTGCTTCAGCATTGCGGGATGTTCACCTCCTTCCCATTCTCTGCCGCCCAGTGCAGCAGTCTGGGAGCTGACCTTGTCTGTGAAGACCGAGGCAAAAAAGGCATTGAGTACCTCAGCTTTCTCCACATCTTCTGTCACTAGGTTGCTCCCCGCCCCCGCATTCTGTAAGGGGCTCACATTTTCCCTAATCTTCCTCTTACTGGTAACATACCTATAGAAATCCTTCTTGTTCCCCTTCACGTTCCTTGCTAGCTGTAACTCCATTTACGCTTTGGCCTTCCTGATTTCAGTCCTGCATGTTCAAGCAGTATTTTTATTATCCTCCCTAGTCATCTGACCAAGCTTCCACTCCTTGTAAGCTTCTTTTTTGTGTTTAAGCTCACCAAAGATTTCTTTAAGCCAAGCTGGGCACCTACCATATTCGCTATTCTTTCTGCACATCGGGATGATTTTTTCCTGCGCCCTCAATAAGGTTTCTTTAAAATACAGTCCGCTCTTTTGGATTCCTTTCCCCCTCATACTAGCCTCTCAGGGGATCCGAACCATCAGCTCCCTGAGGAAGTCAAAGGCTGCTTTTCTGAAATCAATGGTCCGTATCCTGCTGTTCTCCATTCTTCCTTTTGTCAGGATCCTGAACTCGACCATCTCATGGTCATTGCTGCCTAGGTTGCCACCCACTTCTACTTCCCCTACCAAATCTTCCCTGTTTGTGAGCAGCAAGTCAAGAGCAGCATGGTCCCTATTTGGTTGCTCCATCACTTGCACCAGGAAGTTGTCCTCAACGCTCTCCAAAAACTTCCTGGATTATCTGTGCTCTGGTGTATTGTTCTTCCAGCAGATGTCAGGGTGATTGAAGTCTCCCATGAGAACCAAGTCCTGTGAACTGGAAACTCATCTACCTCATCCTCCTGGTCTGGTGGTCTATAACAGACACCCATCAAGACATCACCCCCCTTTCTAGATTGTTAGTAACTATAAAATATTTACCGTGTTATTTGTTATCACTAGCATAACCAACTCGCTGGGCTTCTCTCCCTTCACAGGCACCCTGAGTATTTCTGAGCCTGATCGGCGCCTTGACGACCTTATGGCGGCTTTCAACCTCACCCCCTCCGACCCATCAACATTCATCCTAAACAGCATCCCAGGGCTGGAAGCTGCCCACATCTGGATTTCCATCCCTTTCTCTATTTTCTACATCATCAGCCTGTTGGGAAATTTCACTATTCTCTTTGTTATCAGCAAAGAGCTGACCCTACATAAGCCCATATTTCTGTTGCTCTGCATGCTGGCGCTCACAGACATCGGTACGTCTACCTGTGTCGTGCTGAAGACGCTGTGCATATTTTGGTTCTGTTTCAAAGGCATCACTGTGGATGACTGCTTCACCCAGATGTTCTTCGTTGCTACTATGCACTCAGCCGTCCTTGTGATAACGGCCTTTGATCGCTACGTCGTCATATGTGACCCTCTGAAATATGCTACCTTCCTCACCAACGCACGAATTGTTAAGCTAGGGCTAGTGGGTTTGATAGGAGCTGTTCTCTTGGTTCTGCCAGAGCCCCTGATTCTGAGGAAGCTGCCAGACCGTGCCAATTGTATTGTCCCCCAAACATACTGCGAGCACATCGCTGTGGTGAAGATATCATGAAAAAAAGAAAGCCCTCAACACCTGTACACCCCACATCTGTGTGTTACTGGTGTCTGATACTTCCATCCTCTTCTCTACCCTGACACACAGGTTTGGTCAGGGCATCGCTGCCCACGTTCACATCCTCTTGGCCAACCTCTATCTCTTTGTGCCCTGCATGCTCAACCCTATCATTTATGGGGTCAAAACTAAAGAGCTTCGTGACAAAGTGGGAAAATACAACTGCAGAATGTGATCATCTGGGGCCACTGACCTTAAACCTGTGTGATAAGAGGGGGAAAGGATGTATCCTCGTTAATCAAGGGTGCTCTCTCCCTATTTGGCTGAGATCAGCTGTGTGGCAGTTCACAGTCTGAGAAATTCCTCACATCTAATGTCTTATCACTCCATAATCAAGCACTACCCTCTCCAACCATCACCTGATCTCTTTCAGCGTCGTCACACATCATCCCCCACCCCACTTACCTTGTCACTCGGCCTTTCCATGACTTCCCGACCACCAGTGATGGTGGCTTCTCAGATGCTCTCAGACCATTTTCCATCAGTCTGTTTGTTGATCTTGCCATTCCTCACTCTCCTCCATCTTTCACTCTTTTGCTCCTCTCTGCCATCAAAAGGTCTCCAACTCTGCCACCCACCAGCCCCAACAATCTCTTCCAGTCCTGAGTCTCCCGAAAATCAGTTATCAGAAAGGATGTGGACAAACTGGAGAGAGTCCAGCAGAGGGCAACAAAAATGATGAGGGGGATGGACATGAATTATGAGGAGAGACTAAGGGAACTGGGCTTGTTTAGTCTTCAGAAGAGAAGAATGAGAGAGGATTTGATAGCACCCTTCAGTTACCTGAAAGGAGGTTCAAGGGAGGATGGAGCTATGCTGTTCTCAATGGTAGCAGATGGCAGAACTAGGAGCAATAGTCTCAAGTTGCAGTGGGGCAGCTCTAGGGAAGCGAGAATCCAGCCGGTACAGCTGGGAGGTTGGTCCTGTGGTATGGGTGCTGCTCTGCATGTCAGGAGAGCTGGGTTAATTCCCTTGCCCTGTGTTACCATGGACAAGCCCCCAATTGTCTCGGAGCCTCTACACAAGCAGATAATAGCCCTCCCATCCCCTGCATCACAAAGGCAGTGGGAGGATGAATACATTCAAGGTGCTCAGATACTCTGAGGAAGGGGCTGGGGAAGATCACATCTGTCAGGCATCCAAATAGCAACACCCCTGACATTTGGCTGTCTGTTCTTCCAATATGAGGGCCTACAGCTGCCAGTACTGATGCATCGTACTGGGAAATATAGACTATATAGAGGCACTGAGGATTGTGATAACACTCAATTTGATACCGATAACTAGAATAGTTTTCATTCCATGATTCTGTAAAGGCAGCTGGACAATAGCAACACATCCCACCCATGTCAGCTTCCAATAAAAGGAGCTTCAGTGCTTTCTCCTTCATCTTGATTGGAGTCCCAGGTCTCAAAGCAGCCCATGTCTGGCTGCCGTTCCTTCTGTGCTCATTGTACCTGTTCTCTGTCCTCAGGAATTATTGCACTGTTTGTAGCATTAAACCAGAGCAAAGCCAGCAGGCAAGTTTGAGTGGTTGACTTTGCAACCCCATAGCACACAGTTGTGTGGTCTGGTAACATCAGTGACAGAAGCTGATGGTTTGAGCTAGAGCTCGGCTGGGAAACAGAGAATTTCCCCCATGAAAAATGTTGACCCACAGTAAATGTTTCCTTTTCATCCATTTTTGAGAGTGGGTTTTCACAGAAAATGGATCATTTTCCAGTGAAAATGCAGTTGCCTGCCTATATCCCCTAGAGAAACAGGAGCCTGATCATCTGCCTCTTTCTCATAACAGCAATGAATCTTGCACCGACTGAGTCTATGGCTGCACTTGGGGTATGGAAAGGTGTAAACTTCTCACCCAGTCTATGCTTAACCAGTTATTCTAACCAGCCTTCCCATCTACATCCAACCCCCTCTATCCTCTACAACGGTCCCTTCAGTAGATTCTGTGGGCAGTGGCTACTGTGACAGGCCCTGATAGCACATCTCTGATGAACCTGTGCTCCCAGGGAGCTGGAGAGGATCCTAGAGCAGTTGTGGAGGCACAGAGATTGTGGGTGGAAGTACCTGGCTATCAGGGGATCGCTCAGATCTGTGCATAAATTAGGGAATTCATGGATGCTTTGTCCCCTCCTATATTCCTCAGGGAGAAGGTAAGGGACGTCCCCTATTAGAACAATCTGAGGGAAGTTTCCAGGTAGGAGCTGTGTGGAATCGTCCTTCTCCAACCTACACCCTGGGTTTGCAATGCAGGAAAGGGGGCTGGTGGGGAGAAATCTGACCCTACATAACTATTATTAGTCTGATTTACTGTATTGCAGCAAGATTACAGCTGTAACAGCATCATCGTACCAGTTGGACACCCTCAAGGGAGCCCTGTGACTCCTCTGAGCCGTACGCACAGCGCTGACAGCCTGGATTGCAGGAACAGAGCCTGCGACAGGGCGTGTGCTGCTGGACAGTTTGGTTGCATCACCGAGCATCCCCTGAGATTGGGCTTCCTGCAGTTTGGCATTGGCCATGAAAGAGTTAAAACTGGCACATACTGAACCAATTAGCTGAGGGTCCCAGGTGGCCAAGTGACCCCCATGGAAATGGGCAAATATGCTTCATAAGGACAGTTGCAGCCTGTCTGAGCAGACACTGCCTGCTGCCCATGCAAGCTCTCCGCTGACTCCTCCGTTAGGGTGCAGACATCTGTTGGCAGCTGCTCCCCTTCTCGCAGGCATTGGGTACGTTTGCAGGTTTCTCT
Source organism: Emydura macquarii macquarii (assembly GCF_026122565.2). Classification (NCBI taxonomy): domain Eukaryota; kingdom Metazoa; phylum Chordata; order Testudines; family Chelidae; genus Emydura; species Emydura macquarii. The sequence continues at coordinate 6,311 of NW_027130386.1, forward strand.
GTCTTTAAATCTTTCAAACACCAAGGGAAGGGTAAAGGCTGCCAGCTGTTGAGATGGGCAGATGTTCTGTGCAGCGGCAGCTGACTCTTCTGGGCTGCGGGTGTGACTCAGTGACAGGGGCTGGAGAGCAGGTAGCACTAGGTAGCTGGGGGACCCTCCACTCCTTGTGTCAGTGGTCTATGGGGGATCATTCCAGGTACACAGAAACCCCAGATTCAAAGTGAGGTCGGAGTGTGAAAACCCCAATGCCCTGAGTCAAGATTTCTCATTGGTCCCATTTCCAGAGGTGCAGTGTGCTCTGGGCTAGAAAAGAGCCCATGGAATATCAGTGAGTAGTTCCCAAGCCACCTCAGGTTTATTTGTTCCTGGAAATATAATCAACAAATCCGAGTACAAACTTTTTTTCTCTGGTTTGAATGTGAACGCCGGAATTCAGAGCTGTGTTCCTCTGTGGTAACAGGTCATATAAGGCAAATGGAATTGTTGCGTTTCCTGACTGGATGAGGGCTCCAGCCGTTCTGTCCTATAAGACCCCAGACAGTTTCAGGGACACCTGCATCTCTGCCCCCCTCTCTGGTCTCAGAGTGCTAGATGTCAGCCTGGTCCCTTTCCCTCTCCTGGGTTGGAATCCCACCATTCTCCCACCCTTAAACTGGGCCCTGGGCTGCATTTCACATTGAAATCGACTTCCCACAAATCTCCATTGTAGCACTGTAACAGGTGCTGGGATTACTCTGTACTAGACCTGTGGTTTTCAACCTGTGGTCCACAGACCCCTAGAGGTTTGCAGATTAAATGTTAGATTTCCAAAGATATTCACACCTTCATTTGAAATTTGGTAGGGGTCTGGAAATGAAAACAGTTGAAAACCATTGTGAGAGCCCAGGGAATGACTATTGTATATGCTGATCCCCAAGCCCGTACTGCTCGGGATAAGGGCTACAGACTGATATCACAGAACCTGAGGAGAACGTGTCAGCTACTAACCGAAGATAGAGGAGTTACTAGCTGCAAAAGATTCCCCAGAGCTTTGTTTCCTGACAAGCGATTGAATGAGAACAAGGAGGCGGCAATCTTTTCAAGTTCTCAAGAAAGTGAATGAGGGCGAGGAGGCTAAATAAATCCAGATGACACACACTACATTTTTGGTCCCCTTCTAACCTGAGAAATCATCTCTGAAAGAAGATCAGAGGGGAAAGAATGGGTTTACATGTGTGTGGTAAAGAATAGATGTATAAATGTTATGTTCATTGTAATACAATTATTACAAACCAAACTTTCATTCCATGCATGTCTATGGAAAGCCAGCCACAGATATCTTGGATCTGTACAGGAAGGAGCAGGGGTAACTTTACTATTTAATGACTTTAGCTATAGAAAATATTTCAGCGGTACTCTAAATATACTTTGCAATAGGTTTGTGCTAGTAACTCTTTGTTCAGTGAGCAGTTGTATGATACTGTCTCCTGCTAAGTGACCGGAAGCTGTTTCTGGCACTTACATTCAGAATCATGCACACAATAACTCTGCTACACTTGTGCAAGACTTTCCAAAAAGTCATGAGACACCAGAACAGCTGTTTGTGTTTCAGTGAAGCATAGACATGAGGTAAAGGAAAACAGATTATAATAGTGGCTGTACGTAATTTACACCCATCACCTGTGTTACACGAGCGTGGCTGAAGTAACTTGCAACTCAACTGGACATTAGTGCAAAACTAGTGTTTGCATTATTCACTATTTGGGACATCAGTTGCTCTTCCACCCCCTGAAGTAACTGCTGTGTTAGCTTGTATCTACAGAACCCTTTCACTGGGAGAGTATGGGGGTCCTGCGAGGCTAAAGAGAAGCCTGTAAGACGATCATCCTCTCTGAATCCAATCAACACTGGCCAGGCAGAGCATTCAGCTTCTCCCGCAGGGATTCTTGGGGGAATGTTTGTTAAATGGAAGTTAATAGAGCCCGGTTCTGATTGAATTTACACATGTAAATCTTGTGTGACGGTGTTCCATTCAATGTTCCTGAAGTCAGAACCTGGCCCTAAGAAATTATCCCATGTCCTGCAGAGAAACAGTTGCATAATTTGGGTTCCTGGGAGTGGAGAAAATAACAAAAATATATGTCAATGAAACACATTTCTAAATAACATAAATGCAAGACAGAAAAATATAATGATCATTTTCACTATGTGTGTCCATTGTGTATAAACATGATACAATGGGCCAAACTCAGAAGTGGAGGGCCAGAGAGGGTGTTTGCAGGAAGGTCAGAATTGCAGATTCACACAGTGTTGAAGGAGGCTACGGAACTCATAGCCACAAGATATCAGTGTGGTTAAGTCAGTAGTAGGATTCAAAGAGGGAATTGATGTTTATATGCAGAACCAGAAAATTCAATTACAGTAGTGGGGAATTTTTTTACAAAGGTTTTTTAGTGCTATTAAACTTCCTGATTTACACCATAAAATATGTCTAAGTCAGTAGGAAACTTTCCCTAGGAGTAGGTTATCTCACAGCTGTCTATTGCAGGGTTTCTTCTACCTTCCTTGGAAGCATGTGGCTCAGGGCACAGGATACTGGGATAGATGAACTATAGGTCTGAGGCAGTCTGGGAATGCCTATCTTCCTATCAGTCATGCCTATCTTCCATACTGGGTCAGACCAATGGTCTAGATAGCCCTGTATCCTCTCCTCCAACATTCACCAATGGCCGGTGATTCGTAAGTGTAAATCCAAGGCTATGTTATTGCTGATGTTTCTTGAGCTTCAAGAAGTCTCTAGACTTGCACTGAGAGCAGAATGATTTCTCGTTCAATATCATCTAGTGTCCTGTTACTTTTTCTTTCAGGAAGTAAAGTTCAAAACTCCTCGGGACTGCCCAGTGCATCATGTCAGCTGTCAATGACACGAAATTCCAATCTGCAGTATTCCTTCTCACCGGAATACCTGGGCAGGAAAACATCCATGTCTGGATTTCTATCCCCTTCTGCTCGATGTATGTTATTTCAATATTAGGAAATTCATTCATTCTGTTCATTATAAAAACAGATCCGACCCTCCATGAGCCCATGTACATTTTCCTTTCCATGTTGGCCGTCACAGACCTTGGCATATCAATATCCACCCTACCGACCATACTGAGCGTATTCTGGTTTAACTCTAGGGAGATCAGCTTCAATGCCTGTTTTGCCCAGCTGTTCTTCATTCACTTGCTTACGTTAACTGAATCTGCCGTGCTCTTGTCGATGGCCTTTGACCGTTTTGTTGCGATCTGTAACCCGCTGAGATATGATTCCATCTTAACACCACCCAGAGTAGGCAAGATGGGACTGGTGTCACTCCTAAGAGGGGTGGTCCTCATATCCCCACTCCCCATTCTCCTGACACAGTACCGATACTGTCATGCCAATGTCCTCTCCCATTCCTACTGCCTGAACCAGGAGGTTATGAAGATGGCTTGTTCGGATATCAGACCCCACAGTATCTACAGCTTCTTTGTAACACTCGCTTCAGTGGGATTGGACGTCCTCCTCGTCCTCCTATCTTATGTGATGATCCTCAAAACAGTGCTGAGCATCGCGTCCAATACAAAGCGTCTCAAGGCCCTGAACACCTGCGTCTCCCACATATGTGTCGTCTTGCTCTTCTACAGCCCAGTGCTTGGCTTGTCTGTGATACACAGATTTGTGAAGAACATTTCTCCCTTGGTTCAGACTGTCATGGGTAACGTCTATTTGCTGGTCCCGCCCCTGATGAACCCAATCGTGTACAGCGTAAAAACCAAAGCCATTCGTGCGAGGATAATCAGGGTGTTCGTCAAGTGAAGGGTCAGTTCATCACCTGGCTCCAGTGCTTATGACACTGGAGATGAAAATCACGAGCCACCTTTTCCATCCTAGACACTTCCAGAGGGCATGAGAGGACATGAGCTACTGATCCCTGTCACAAGCTGCTAAGGAAGGACAGCACACTGGGGGAACGGGACCGAGGCAGGCAGCTGTATATAAAAAGACTCTGTTTTTATGTAGAGCCAGGGGATGTGTGGGATGTTATCACATAAAGAGCTGTATCAGTGTCAGCTCAGACCTCAGAATTGCTCTGGATACAGTCTGTACAGAGACGGAACGTGGATGTTTTGCACCATTGTCTATGACCTGTCACTGTGCCGTCTCTGGTTAAACACCCCGGGACCATGAGAAAAGCTGCAGAGCTGTTTTGCAGTCACAGTCCTGGCCCTTCCTGAGCACTCTGGCTGCTGCGTGATCCATGAGAGTGGCATCAACTGTGAGTGGGGCTATTCCAGGATCATGGCCCCCCTACCCTTCCCCTGCGCCCTCACCCAGGGACCTGTGACTGAGTTGTGTGAGAGACAGGAGTAAAGCAGGAGCCTTAAGAAAAGCCATTCAGGCAGCCCTGACCCCATGGACGGCTCTATACAAAGCAGCCCCCAACCCAGAGTACCACCCCTGGCAGCGCAGATCTACGTGTGTGAGTGAAGGTCATACACACAAGAGTCTGACAAGAGACTCAGGCCGAGATTCCCTCCCTGTCCCCTCCATTTGTGCTTCCCCAGCCATGGAAAGTGCTGAAAATGGGCCTTAGCTCCCCAAAAGAGGCACAGCCAGCTCCTAGCCCAGCCCAGCCATTCAGTGGCCATTAGAAGGGATGTGTCGGGGATTCTTCCCTTTAAGGGAGATTCAACCCTTGCTCCACGGTGCAGCCCTTTAATGTTCTTGGGAATTTAGGAGCTGACCGAGGCATAGCAGAGGCAGATATGTGGAGAGAGGAAGATGGTCCCAGTTGGGGAATAGTTCATGCTTTGGGAAATACCAGCCTACTGCTGCTTTATGGGCCTGAGACCAGGGCCTTGTAGTGCAGGGCAGGGCCTGGCTCCCCTCACTCCCTGCCACCCGCAGGAGCTGTGGGAGCAGGGCCGGCTGCCTCTTCTCTCAGAACATGGTGACAGCAGCAGGGGAAGGACGGCTGCCCTGTCTCAGCCTGGGGGGAAGGGACTAAGCTACCAGAGGGGGCCAGCTGGGGAGGAGCCAGGAAAGCTGCGGCGAGCCTGAACCAATGCAGACCCCAGCAAGGAGGGCGGGGGGGCTCCTGGGCAGAAGAGGAGGGTTGGGCGCAGGCTAAGAGAGCCTGTGTTTTGGAGAACAAATACGACCCCACACAGGGGGATCTTGTTTTCAGTCTTCCAGGCTGAGACTAAGTCACTGCAAGGACCGTAGAGGGAGGGGCAGGGACCTGTGTGGTACCTCAGACCTCAAGGGGGCATGCTGGGGTGGCACCCATCCACAGGGACTTGACCAGAGCTTGCTGTGCTCTGTGAAGCTCTTGTAAAAGGGCAGGTGTCAGCTCAGCCCCCAGGCTGCTCTACCCTCCACTGAGGCTGTTGGGGAACCGGCCAAAGAATCAAACCCCTGTAACAGGATCCTTGCTATCCCCGTTCCCCACAGCGCAGGGGGCAGCTGTGGGGCAGGAGAGAATCCAGCCGGAGTCTTGGCCAGAGCTCGGAATTAAATGTGAGTTGCCTAAATCCTGGTGCTCTGCCTTAACCACAAGACCCTCCTTCCTTTTCCCAGCCACAAGATGGGAGAAGAAGAGATTAAAAATTCTTCTAATGTTTCTGCTCATGTTGCACACAGCTGTTCATGTTCCTGTCACACGTAAAAATGTCCACTCCCTTTGTTGAATCCTCCTAATCTCCTAAAAAACAGCACCCGGTGGTCGTAATTTTCATGCGTTAATTATGCATAGTTTAAATAAAATATTAAGCGATCAAACTCACTCGAATGTCCTGGGTTCTGGGTTTAGAGCAGAATTTATTATTATTTTTCAGTATTTGCTCGGGCTGGGAGTATGCTTGGGGATGTGAAGTGCACAAAGCAGGATATCATCCCTGGGCACCTACAGGCTAAAACAGGCACTTGGATCTGGTTTCTGAGGCATTTAACAGCACCAAAGCCATGCACCAGCTGGATGGGCCTGCAGTGGGATGGGACGCAGTAGTTGGCTATACAGGGATTCTTCAGCCAGGGCTTAATAATAAAACCTAGCTCTTATATAGCACATGTCATCAGGAGATTGATAAACTGAACAGTAATAAGTCACCAGGACCAGATGGGATTCACCCAAGATTTCTGAAGGAACTTAAAGGTGAAATTGCAGAACTACTAACTCTGGTAGTAACATGTCATTTAAATCAGCTTCTATACCAGATGACTGGGCGATAGCTAATGTGAGACCAATTTTAAAAAAGGCTCCATTTAAGATCAGTAAACCTAACTTAATTACCAGACAAACTGATTGAAACTAGGGTAAAGAACTGAATTTTTACACTCATAGATGAACATAATTTCTTGGGAAGAGTCAACATGGGTTTCTAAAAGGGAAATCGTGCATCACTAATCTATCAGACTTCTTTGTGGGGATCAATAAGTATGTGGACAAAGGTGATCCAGTGGATATAGTGTACTTAGATTTTCAGAAAGCCTTTGACAAGATGCCTCATCAAAGGCTCTTAAGCAAAGTAAATTGTCATGGGATAAGAGGCAAGGTTCTCTCGTGGACCAGTAACTAGCTAAAAGTTAGCAAACAAAAGGTAGGAATAAACGTTCACTTTTGAGAATGGAGATAGGTAAATGGTGGTGTCCCCTGGGGTCTGTACTGGGACCAACATAGTTCAACATATTCATAACTGATCTGGAAAAAGGATGATACAAAAAATGACATAAAATTACTCAAGATAGTTAAATCCAAAGCAGACTGCGAAGAGTTACAAAGAGATCTCACAAAACTGGGTGACTGGGCAACAAAATGGCAGATGAAATTAAATATTGATAAATGAAACATAATGCACATTGCGAAACATAATCCCAATTCTGCATATAAAATGATGGGGTCTAAATTAGCTGTTACCACTCAGGCAAGTGATCTTGGAGCCACTGTATAAAATTCCCTAAAAATACCTGCTCAGTGTGCAGCAAAAGGCAAACAAGCTACCAGAATCATAGAATCATAGAATATTAGAGTTGGAAGGGACCTCAGGAGGTCATCTAGTCCAACCCCCTGCTCAAAGCAGGACTAACCTCAGCTATATCAGCTATAACTAACCTCAGCTATAATGTTGGCGATCGTTACAAAAGAGAGATTAATAAGGAAACCGAGTCACAGAGAGGTGAAGTGACTTTGCTATCATTACCCCACAGGCCCGTGTCAGAGCTGGGAATAGCACCCATGGACTTGTGCACTGCTCTATCCAAGAGGTCTCACTGCCTCTCTATACACAGGCACCTCTGGGTGGGATGCCTGTGGCAGCTGTTTAACTGTGGTCACAATTTCTGCACATGAGTTTGACACTAGTCAGTGCAGTTGAATAGTGTCAGGCACACAGCAGCTGGGCATTGTCTATGGAAACCAGTAGCCATCAAGCGGTAAACTCTGTGGGAAATCCTTGATTTGTTTTTCCCATTTAGCTGTGACGAAGAATCGCTTTTCCAGTGTGAACGTGGACAAGCCACCAACTGTCTTTGAACCTCTACACAAGCGGATAATAGCCCTGCCCTGCCTCACAGAAGTGGTGTGTGGATAAACACATTTGAGGTGCTCAGAGGGGGCCAGGAGAAAACCTAAGATCAGGTCTGTCAGGGATCCAAAGAGCAACGCCCCTGACATTTGGCTGTCAGAGGCCACAGCCTTACCACACCCTCCTTTGACAGCTGGCCTCTGGAAATCCCATTGACTCCAGCCCCTGGGTGTCTGGGCAGATGTGAGGGTACTCAGGGTGACTGCTGATCTGCTTCTGACAGTGAGGTTTGGGTGCTGGATTTCTGAGGGGAGGATTGGAGTGTCAAGGAGAAGCCAAGGGTTTCAGGCCACGCACCCGACTGGTGTTTTCAAGCCATTGGGGCTGAATAGGTCTATCTGCTAAACAGTGGAGCAACGGCCACAGGGGCGTCATCTTACATATTCTGGGAGAAAGCAGCCTCAGGGCAAAGGTCAGCTTCACACCTTGGTCCCATAACACAGACAGAGCTGAGCATGTTGCTGACTGGGCCCAGGCCCCACACAAGGAGGCTTTGAAAAAAGTCTGCTTCCACAAGTAAGGGGCAAACAAATGGGAAGTTGCTCTCTCAGAGACACAGGGAAACCAGTCTGCATCCCTAGAGCTCTTTGTCTTCCCTTGTGTTGGTTCTGTTCCTGTATTTCCAGAGCAAAGCCTTTCTAGTTTACCCTGTAGTGATGTGTGAGATAGATGAGTGCAGACATGTGACAGCTGCATGTTATTTTATAACCATTTTCTCTAATGCTTTGTGCTGTCTGCTAATAAATCTACATGTTTAAAGGAGGCTGGTGGTGACTGTATAGCTCTGGTCACAAGCACTCACAGGGGAGAGACTCAGGTGTCCAGTTTGACCTGCATCATGATATGCATTTGGCATAGACGAGGTGTTGTACCCAGCTGAAAGAGTGGGACAATTGTGAGATTCCACCTCAAGGCAGGAAAATACGTGGTTTAGATGGTAAAGATACCATATGTTCTGCTTTTTCTGAGATAATCCCGATCCTTCTTGGCCAGCGTATCTTCCTATTAGTGCATTTAAGCATTCAGAGTAACAACATTTTGAAATTACAACCCAAATATCGATCCGCTCAAGGCAATGATTCATAGAATTTAAGGCCAGAAGGGACCATTAGACCATCTAGTCTGACCTCCTGTACTTCAGAGCCTTCAGAATTTCTCCCATTTGGTTTGCTTTTCATAGAAAACTGATCATTTTCCGCTGAAAATTCAATTGCCATTGCCCTGCTCAGGTCCAGCTGCCTGGATTCCAAAGAGAACTTGGAGGCTTTTTGTCTCCCTCGCCTCATAAATTAGTCTATATACAGCAAAAACAACCATGCCATCCTTTGCACCAGGAGGGGTGGCTACCAGGAGGGCTACGGCAAATTTTGGGGTGTCTATATCCCCTGAAAGGCCTCCCAGCACCACCCCTAACTGATTTTTTGGTCCGATGGCAATTCTGAAAAATTGAAAAAAAACATTGGTTTAGGCTCAACCAAATCTTAAATTTTTCTTAATTTCTACTGACTCCTTTTCAGGTTTGGTCAAGGGGGGTATTTGAATCTGGGCCTTCCCAGAACCCTCATGAGTACTCTACTCACTGACCGACAGATTATACTGTGTGACAAGAGACAACCCCACCACCTTCTCCCTCACCTATGACCATTTTTGTCAATGGGCCAAAACAATTTTGTCAAATTTGCGAAAGGTTTCGGGTCAGCTGAACCTGCATTTTTCAGCAAATGAACAATCTGTCTGAAAACTTTCACCTAGCTTTGGTATGAACCTGGTTCTTTCTTCAGAGAGGACTAAATGGACTTAAAACACAGAGGAGAAGTTGCTTATGAGTTGTTCCCATTACTGGAACATGTTTGTAAACTCTCATCAGACAATGGAAATAAATGCCATTTGCGGAGTAACTATTCCTAGATTCTAAGGCCAGAAGAGACCATTCTGATTATCTATTAAAAAAAAAAAAAGAAAAAAAACTAACGAGAGTCCTGTAGCACTTTAAAGACTAACAAATTTAATTTCTGCAGGCACAAGCTTTCGTGCGCTGCAACCCACTTTGTCATATGCAAGAAACAGAAATCAAATAGGGGGTATATATGTACATCCAAGAGTAAGGAACAACAATGGGGATGGTAGGTGTTAGCAAAGTCCATTCAGTTAGAGGAGACGAGGCTTATTCACAGAATGTCACAACCTGGCCAGTGTGCCCAGGGATGTGAAGCGCACAAAGCAGGACACGATCCCTGGGAACTAACAGGCAAAATAAGCATTTGATCTGGTATCTGGTGCATTTAAGAGCAGCCAGCCTCAGCTCCTGCTCAGCTCAGTACAGCTGGGCTCAGCTGGTCTCGGCTCGGCTCAGCTCCCTGGGCCTCTCCTCTGGCTCCCAGCCGCTGGCTGTTCTATCCTTAGCTCGGCCCCGCTCTCGACCCAGACAGGCCCAGGCAGCTCTAGCTCAAATGGACGACGGGCCCCCCGTGCCCTCCTGGCTCCCTCATTGGCCGGCCCGCCCTGTCAGTCAGGCTGGCCTAAGCTGGCCTCCCTGCACTGGCCCTGGGGCTGTTTCTGTTTCAAGCTCTGCTTCCTCAAGAGATGCCAGCCAAACAGACCCGCTAAGTTTCAGTGAGGGGCTAATGGACCCTTATACAAGGGCAAGTCACACCTGTCCAATGTGATGATGAGATGACTACTTCTGCAGATGTGGGGCCAGAGATGGATATGATATACCTTGACGTTAGGAAAGCTTTGATATGGTCTCCCACAGTATTCTTGCCAGCAAGTTAAAGTATGGGTTGGAAGAATGGACTACTAGATGGACAGAAAGCTGACTAGGTCATCAGGCGCAACGGGTAGTGATCAACAGCTCAGTGTCTTTTTAACAGCCGGTAACAACCGGAGAGCCTTGGGGGCCAGTCCTGGGGCCAGTTTTCTTCCACATCAATAATGATCTGGAGGATGGAGTGGATCGCACCCTCAGCAAGTTTGCTGATGACACTAAGCTGGGGGGAGTGGTAGATGTGCACACGACTTATGAGGAGAGACTGAGGGAACTGGGCTTCTTTTGTCTGCAGAAGAGAAGTGTGAAAGGGAATTTGATAGCGGCCTTCAACTACCTGAATTGGGCTTCCCAGGAGGATGGAGCTAGGCCGTTCTCAGTGGTGGCAGATGACAGAACAAGGAGCAATGATCTCAAGTTGCAGTGGGGAAGGTCTAGGTTGGATATTAGGAAAAACCTTTTGCCTAGGAAGGTGGTGAAGCACTGCAATGGGTTACCTAGGGAGGTGGTGAAATCTCCATCCTTAGAGGTTTTTAAGGCCTAACTTGACAAAAGGCCTGTCTGGGATGAGTAAGGTGGGGCTGGTCCTGCACTGAACAGGAGTTTGGAATAAAAGGCTTCCAAGGATCACTTCCAAACCTGATCATCTAAGATTCTTAGATTTGATATCCAGGTGCAGCTGCCTGGGTCCCGAAGAGAAATTGGAGCCATTTTGTCTACCTCTTCTTCGTAAGAGGAATGAAGGTGGTACTGCCTATGTCTCTGGCTGCCCTCTGGGTATGGAAAAGTCTAAATCTCCCCCAGAATCTGTGACTGGGGTTTTGTACCTCCCCAGCTATTCTAACCAGCCTTCCCTTCTCAGTCCAGCCCCCTTCATCCTCTACAATGGGCCTTTCAGCAGAGCCCGTGGGCAGTGGCTACTGTGACAGGTCCTGATAGCACATCTCCAATGAACCTGTGCTCCCAGGGAGCAGGAGAAGGTCCTAGAACAGTTGTGGAGGCACAGAGATTGTGGGTGGGTGGGCTTATCTATCAGGGGATCACTGAGATCTGTGCATAGCTTTGGGGATCCATGGATTGGGGGTCGCCCCACTTATATCCAAGGGAGAAGGGAAGGGACCTGTCTTACTAGAACAATCTGAGGGAAATTTCCAGGTAGGAGCTGTGTGGAATCTTTCTCCCGCAGCCTGCACCCTCAGTTAGTAATACAAAAAAGGGGCTGCTGGGAAGAAAACAGACCTTACATAACTATTATTAGACTGATTTACTGTATTGCAGCAAGATTACAGCTGTAACAGCATCATCGGTACCACTCGGCCGCCCTCGACGGAGCCCTGTGACTGCTCTGAGTCGTACGCACAGCGCTGACAGCCTGGATTGCAGGAACAGAGCCTGAGGCAAGGTTTGTGCTGCTGTCCAGCTTGGTGGCATCACTGCGCATCCCCTGGGATTGGGCTTCCTGCAGTTTGCCATTGGCTGTGACGGGGTTAAAGCTGGCACACACTGAACCAATCAGCTGAGGGTCCCAGATGGTCAAGTGGCCCCCAAGGAAATGGGCAAACTTGCTTCATAAGGACAGTTGTAGCCTGTCTGAGCAGACACTGCCTGCTGCCCGTGCAAGCTCTCCGGTGACTCCTTCTCCGTTAGGGTGCAGATCTCTGTTGGGAGCTGCTCCCCTTCTCGCAGGCATTGGGTACGTTGGCAGGTTTCTGTGTCTTTAAATCTTTCAAACATCAAGGGAAGGGTGAAGGCTGCCAGCTGTTTACGTGGACAGATGTTCTGTGCAGCGGCAGCTGAGTCTGCTGGGCTGTGGGTGTGACTCAATGACAGGGGCTGGAGAGCAGGCAGCACTAAGGAGCTGGGGGATCCTCCACTTCATGTGCCCCTGGTCTATGGGGGATCATTCCATGTACACAGAAACCCCAGATTCAAAGGGAGCTCGGAGTGTGAAAACCTTTATGCCCCAGGTCAGGATTTGTCCATCGGTCCCATTTCCAGAGTTGCCGTGTGCTCTGCAACTGAGAAGAGACCATGGAATATTAGTGAATAGTTCCCAAATCACCTCAGGTTTGTTTGTTCCTGGAAATTTAATCAGCAAATCTGTGTTCAAAGCTTTTATTCTCTGACTGGATTGTGAAGGCACAAATTCAGAGCTGTGTTCCTTTGTGGTAGCAAGTCAGATAATGTACATGGAATAGTTCTGTTTCCTGACTAGAAGATGTCTCCAGAAGTCCTGCCCTGTAAAAGCCCCTCACAGTTACAGGGCTACCTGCATCTCTGCCCCCTCTCTGGTCTCCGAGTGCCAGGTGTCAGCCTCATCCCTTTCCCTCTCCTGGTGTAGAACACATGATTCTCCCACCCTTTGGGGAGTCTGTGACCTGTGCTGAGAAGAGTGACCAGCCAGCCTTCCTGGACCAAAGTATTTTTTAGCTGAACAGCAGGAATAAAGAATCACATGAGAAAATAAAATGGTTTTAAAACAACAGTCTGTACATCTCTTTCAAGCCCTCCCACTCTGATGGGGACACAGGCAGGCTGAGCATTTTCTAAATTCCCCAGCAGTGTCTGCGTGCGTGTTAGTGTCAGGAGCTTCTCAGCACCAACTGCCTCACCTGTGGACAGACTCCCAGCACTGGCAGTGCAAACTGTGTAACTTGGCTGGAGCCCGGAAATGGGGTCTTCACAGCCTGAAGCTCAGGGGTTGTCTCTTAACCTCCCTGAAGTGTTTAGTGAGAGATGGATTTTCCCTTCCAGCTTGTTTTCCAGCAGCCTGCTATTAAACTAAGACTAGCCGTACTGGTAATATCCTGATATTTAACCCAATATACCATATCAACAGCCCAAGAATTGGGTTTAACATACACATTCATGCTTATGGCAGCTCAGCTCCATGGCTGTCACAATACCATTCCAGGGAGGCGTGTATTTTATGAATACAGTACAGAGACAGTCAGAGAGAGAGTGAGCAATAGACAACTTTGATGTGTGAAATGAAGTTTGATTTCCATGAATACTCATGCATTTCGCTTTGAAACCCACTTCCCGCAAACCCCTATTGTAGCTGAACAACAGGTGCTGGGGTTACTCTGTACTAGACCAGTGGTTTTCAAGATGTGGTACATGGACGCCTAGGGGTTTGCAGATTTCAAGAGGTATTCACACCTTCATTTTAAACTTTTTAGGGGTCTGGAAATGAAAAAGGTTGAAAACCAGTGTACTAGAGAGTGAGAGCCCAGGGAATGTGTATTGTAGATTCTGATCCCATTTTGGACAAAGGTTGCAGACTGACATCACAGACGCTAAGGGGAACCAGTCAGCTATTGACCCAAGGATAGAGGAGATACTAGTTGCAGAGAATTTCCCCGTTTTTTGTTTGCTGATAAGTGAATGAATGAGGGCTGAGAGGCTGCAATCTTTTCAGTTTCGGAAGGAATCCAGATGACCCATGTTACGTTTTAGGTCCCCCTATCGCCAGAGAAATTACCACTAAAAGATGATCCAAGGGAAAATAATGGGTTTACATGTGGGTGCACGAAAGTATAGTTCTATAAATCTAATACAAAAACTTTTCATTATGATACAATTATTACAAACCAAAATTTCATTACATGCGTGTATATCGAAAGCCAGCAGCAGAGTTGTTTGAATCTGTACAGAAAGAATAGGGGTAACTTGAGTATTTAATGGCCTTTGCTTTAGAAAGTATTTCAGAGGTATTCCAACTACTCTTTGCAATGGATTTATCATTTAATTTTTTCTTCAGTGACCAGTTACATGATGTCTCCTGGTAAATAACAAGTAGTAGTTTCTATCATTTAAATTCCGGGTCCTTCATAGAATAACTCTGCAATACTTGCATGAGACTTTCCAAAAAGTCATGTGACAATAGACCCTCTTGTCTGTGTTTCATCAAAGAGGAGAGATGAGGTGCAGAAATGGAGATAATATAGTGGTTGTATGTAATTAATATCTATCCCCTCTTACACAAGCATGGCTGAAATGACTTGCACAATCAACTGCATATGAGTGCAAAACTAATCTTTGCACTATTCACTATTTGTGATGCCACCCCCCTCTTCTGCCAAGATGAAGTAACTGTCTATGTCACTTGTAACTTGCCAAATATCTACAGAACTCTTGCCTGGGGAAAGGATGGGCCCTGTGAGGATAAAGAGAAACCTGTAGGATGATCAGCCTCTCTGGATTCAGTCAACACTGGCCATGAAAAGCTCTTCATCTTCTCCTGAAGCAATTCTTCGGGGTCATAGTTTATCACCAGGAGTATTAGGTAAGTGAAAGTAAATAGAAAGTAAATAGAACCCTGTTCTGATCAAATTTACACATGTAAATCTGGAGTGGCACTGTTGAAGTCAATGATTCTGAACTCAGAACCTGGACATTTACAGTACTGAGCAATTTTAAAAAAGTCTTGGAGGAGCTATTAACTTTCCTGATTTACACCATAAAATTTGTCTAGCTAGTGTGTGTCAGGAGGAAACTTTGTCTGGGAGCAGGTTATCTCACAGCTGTCTATTGCAGGGCTTCTTCTACTTCCCTCGGAAGCATCTGGTACTAGCCACTGGATACTGGGTTACATGAACTACAGGACTGATCCAGTCTAGCAATGCCTATCTTCCTATCCATGGTATAAATCCAAGATAGTATTTGCTCATCTTCTGTAGTTCGGATCCTAGAAGTCTTGCACTGAGAGCAGAATGATGTCTCATTAAATATCGTCTAATCTCCTCTTATTTTTCCTTTCAGGAAAT
This sequence comes from Emydura macquarii macquarii, assembly GCF_026122565.2. Classification (NCBI taxonomy): domain Eukaryota; kingdom Metazoa; phylum Chordata; order Testudines; family Chelidae; genus Emydura; species Emydura macquarii. The sequence continues at coordinate 21,436 of NW_027130386.1, forward strand.
ATCATTCAAAACTCCTCAGGCCTGCCAAGTGCATCATGTCAGCTGTCAATGACACCAAATTCCAATCTGCAGTCTTCTTTCTCACAGGAATACTTGGACAGGAAGACAGCTATGTGTGGATTTCTATCCCCTTCTGCTTAACGTATGTTACTTCGATATTAGGAAATTCACTCATTCTGTTCATTATAAAATCAGATCCAAACCTCCATGAGCCCATGTACATTTTCCTTTCCATGTTGGCTGTCACAGACCTTGGCTTATCGATATCTACCATGCCGACAACACTGGGCATATTCTGGTTTAACTCTAGGGAAATAAGCCACGATTCCTGTTTTGCCCAGCTGTTCTTCATCACCTCAGTTTCATTCACTGAATCCTCTGTGCTCTCATCCATGGCCTTTGACCGCTTTGTTGCAATCTGTAACCCACTGAGATATGCTTCCATCTTAACCCCTCCAAGAGTAGCCATGATGGGACTGATGTCTCTTTTAAGAGGGTTGGTCTTAATACTCCCACTTCCCATTCTCCTGAAACAGCACCGATACTGTCATGCCAACATCCTCTCCCATTCCTACTGCCTGCCCCAAGAAGTCATGATGATGGCTTGTTCGGATATCAGAGTCAACATCATCTGTGGCTTGTTTGTAACAGTCTCTTCAGTGGGGTTGGACTTCCTGCTCATCCTCCTATCTTATGTGATGATCCTCAAAACAGTGCTGAGCATCGCATCCCACACAGAGCGCCTCAAGGCCCTGAACACCTGCGTCTCCCACATCTGCGTCGTCCTGCTCTTCTATATGCCATCGATTATCTTGACTGTCATATACACATTCGGGAAGAACCTTTCTCCCTTCGTAGAAATTGTCATGGGCAACGCCTATTTGCTTTTGCCTCCCCTGATTAATCCAATCGTGTACAGCGTGAAAACCAAGCCCATTCGTGCGAGGATTATCAAGGTGTTCATCAAGTGAATAGTCACTTCATAACCCGGCTCCAGCACTGGTGACACGGGAAATTAAAAATACAGACTACCTCCTCCATCCCAGACACTTACATAGCATCACTGAGGATTAGGTTTGGAAGGGACCTCAGGAGGTCATATAGTTAAACCCCCTGCCGAAGGCAGGATCAACCCCAACTAAATCATCCCAGCCATGGATGATTTGTCAAGCCGGGTCTTAAAAACCTCTAAGGATGGAGACTCCACCACGTCCCTGGGTAACCACCCCTCTGGTGGAAAAGATTTTCCCAATATTCAACCTTGACCTTCCCTAATGCAACTTAAGACCATTTCTCCTTGTTCTGTTACCTGCCACCACTGAGGACTGCCCAGCTACATCTTCTTTGGAACTGCACTTCAGGTACTTCCAAGAGGACACTGATCTCCCACACCAGCGCACTTGGGAATGGGACCGAGGCACAGCAGTATTTACCCAGTGACTGTGTTTGTGTACAGCAAGGGGATGGGTGGGATGTTATCACATAAAGAGATATACTGGTGTCAGCTCAGACCTCAGAATTGCTGTCGATACAGTCAGTACAGAGAAGGAAGGTGGATGTTTTGCACCATTGTCCATGACCTGTCACTGACCCATCTCTAGTTAAACACCCAGGGGCCATGAGAAAAGCTGCAGAGCTGTTTTTCAGTCACAGTCCTGGCCCTTCCTGAGCACTCTGGCTGCTGCGTGATCCATGAGAGTGGCACCAACTGTGGGAGGGGCTATTTCAGGGGCAGGGCCACCCACCCTTCCCTTGTGCCCTCATCCACATGCTTGTGACTGAGTCGTTTCCAAGACAGGATTAAAGCAGAAGCCCCAAGAGAAGCCATTCAGGGAGCCCCCAGCCCGGTGCAAGACTCTGCACACAACACACCTGCCGAGCCCCCCCAATCCACCCACCTTTCTGTCCCCAGGCAGAGCAGAGCTGCATATGTGAGTTAGCAAAGGGGCGGAAACGGGCCTCAGCTCCCCAGCAGAGACACAACTGGCTCCTAGCCCAGCCCAGCCATTCAGTGGCCATTAGAGGGCGTGTGTCGGGAACTCTCCCCTTTGAGGGTAGGAGAGGCCTGCGGGGTCAGTCATCCCCTGCTCCACGGTTTGGCCCTTTAATGGTCCTGGGACTTTTGGAACTGGGCAGAGCCTGGCTCCCCTCACTCCCTGCCACCCACAGGAGTCGTGGGAGGCAGGGTCAGCTGCCTCTTCTCTCAGAACATGGAGACAGCAGCAGGGGAAGGACGGCTGCCCTCTCTCAGCCTGGGGGGAAGGGACTGAGCTACCGAGGGGGCCAGCTGGTGAGGAGCCAGGAAAGCTGCGGTGACCCTGAACCAATGTAGACCCCAGCAAGGAGGGGGGCGTGGGGAGGAGATCCTAGGCAATTGTGGAAAGTGGGGCGCAGGCTAAGAGAGCCTGTGTTTTGGAGAACAAATACGACCTGTTGGAAAAAGATTCCAATTAAGATTTGTTTACCCTGCACCGAAAAGAGATCCAAGCAGGTAGTTGGGCAGTCTCCAAGTTTTATTTCTGCAGAGGTCAGACACTTCCCAGCAAGTGGTCAGTGTGAGACCCCGAAGACATGCTCTTTTGCATATTTATACAAACATAGACAAAGAAATTACATATGCATAAATTCTTAATGCTTATAGGTACATTCAAATTATTACTATTGCTATTGGCATACTTCTTCTAAAGGTATGCATAACAGAAAACATGTTAACAGAAGATTTCAGTTTATCTATCAGGGCTGCCTAGTCTCTCTCTCAAGGCTATATAACTAGTTGGAACCAGTTGGGGCTGTCTCCTTGCTTCTTCTAGGAACTCTTTTTCTGACCCTGGTACAAGATAAGCACTGTAAAACCAAAAGAGGAGGGGGTGGGCAATCTCAACAGAAAGCAGGACACTAAAAAGAACTAAAATGGAGTAACTGTGGTCAAGCAGACAATTATTTTCCTTCAGACCCCACACAGGGGGATCTTGTTTTCAGTCTTCCAGGCTGAGAGTAAGTCATTGCAAGGACCTTAGAGGGAGGGACAGGGTGCCTGCAGAGTACCTCAGGCTGCAAGGGGGAAAACTGGGGGGGCACCCGTCCACAGGCACTTGACCTGACCTGTGCTCTTCAGTTGGAAGCTGTTGCCAATGTGCGGGTGTCAGCTCAGCCCTCTAAACTCCACTGAGGCTGGTGGGGAACCGGCCAGAGAATCAAACCCCTGAAACTGGTTCCTTGCTATCCTTGCTCCCCACAGCACAGGAGGCAGCTCTGGGGCAGTAGAGAATCCAGCCGGTCCAGCTGGCAGGTTGGTCCTATGGTTAGGGCTCTGCTCTGCAACTGAAGGTCCAAGGTCACACAGAAAGTCTGTGCAAGAGCTCAGAATTAAATGTGAGTTGCGTAGATTGTGGTGACCTGTCTTACCCAGATGACCATTCTTCCTTTCCCCAGCGAGAGGACGGGAGCAGAAGGTCACGTTCTGGAATTTAAAGAGATCAAAAATCTTCTACTTTTTTCCTTCTCTTGCACACAGGGGTGCGTGTTCCTGTCACATGTGAAAATGTCCATTTATTTTGTTCATTCCTCTTAATCTCCTAAGCAACAGCAGTTTGTGGCAGAGATTTCCATGGTAAATTATGTATAGCTTAAATAAAATGATTTAAGCTCACTCGATTTTCATGGGTTCTGTGTTTAGAGTAGAATTTATTATTATTTTTCAGTCATTGCCAGGGCCGGGCTTCTGCTGGGGGATGTGAAACGCACAGCACGATGAGGCTTCAGTGGGATGAGACCCAGCAATAAAATCTTTTTCTTATATAACAATTGTCATTACGAGATTGATAAATTAAACAGTAAGATGTGAACACAGGACCATATGCGATTCACCCAAGAGTTCTGAAGGAAAGCAAACATCAAATTGAAGAACTACTAAATGTGGGAAGTAACCTATCATTTAAATCAGCTTCTGTACCTGATGACTGGGGGATAGCTAATGTGAAGCCAATTTTTAAAGAAGGATCCAGAGGTGATCCTGGCAATTACATATCAGTAAGCCTAACTTCAGTACCAGGTAAATTGGTTGAAACTATAGTAAATTACAGAATTATCAGACACATTGATAAACATGATTTATCAGGGAAGAGAGAACATGTTTTTTATAAAGGGAAATCATGCCTCACCAATCTACTAGAATTCTGTAGGGATTCAATAAGCATGTGGATCATGTTGATCCAGTGGACATAGTGTAAGTAGATTTTCAGAAAACCTTTGAACAGTTCCCTCACCAAGTGCCCTTAAGCAAAGTAAGCTGTCATGGGATAAGAGGTAAGGTCCTCTCCTGGGTCAGTAACCAGTTAAAAGATAGGAAAGAAAGGGTAGGAATAAATGGTCAGTTTGCAGGATGGAGAGAGATAAACCGTGGTGTCCCCCAGAAGTGTCTACTGGGACCAATACTGTTCTACATATTCATAAATGATCTGGAAAAACAGGTAAACAGTGTGCTGGCAAAGTTTTCAGATGGTTAAAAAAACTATTCAAGATTGTGAAATCGAAAGGAGATTGCAAAGAGTTAGAAAGTCAATAAGGAAGTGTTATTCGCTTCTTCTCATAACACAAAAAATGGGGTCACCAAATGAAATAAATAGGCAGCAGGTTTAAAATGAAGAAAAGGAAGTATTTCTTCACACAACACACAGTCAACCTCTGGGGCTCTTTGACTGAGGATGTTGTGAAAGCCAAGACTGTAACAGGTTTCAAAAAGAACTATATAAGTTTACAGGGGATGGGTCCATGAATGGCTATTAGCCAAGGTGGTCAGGGAAGCAACCTGCTGCACTGGGGTCACTAAACCTCTCGCTGCCAGAAGCTTGGATTAGATGAAATTTTGACCCAGAGTAAAATATTTCCTTTTCATCCATTTCTGGGGGTGGGTTTTTGTACATAACTGATAGGTTTTTCACTGCAAACTCAGTTGCCATAATGCTGCCCATCAGCACCTGCCTGGATCCCCAAGAGAAATTTGATCCTTTTTTCTACCTTTTCCGCGTAACAGCAGTGAAGGTAGCACTGACTGAGTCTGGGGCTGTACTCTGGGTATGGAAAAGTCTAAACCTCGTGTCCAGTCTATGGCTGGAGTTTTGTGACTCATCAGCTACTCTAAGCAGCCTTCCCTTCTCCGTCCAAACCCCTCCAACCTGTACAACAAGCCTTTCAGCAGATCCTGTGGCCAGTGGCTACTGTGACAGGCCCCGGTAGCACATCTCCGATGACACTGTGCTTCCAAGGAGCTGGAGAGGGTCCTAGAGCAGTTGTCGAGGCACAGAGATTGTGGGTAGGAGGGCCTTGGTATCATGGGATCACTGAGATCTGTGCATAGCTTTGGGAATCCATGGATGCTGGGTCACCCAGTTCATATCTCAGGTAGAAGGGCAGGGACCTGCCCTACTGGAACAATCTGAGGAAAATTTTCAGGTAGAAGCTGTTTGGAATCTTCCTCCCGCAGCCTGCACCCTGGGTTTGTGATGCACGAAAGGGGCTGCTGGGCAGAAATCTGACCCTACATAACTATTATTAGAGTATTTTACTGTATTGCAGCAAGATTTCAGCTGTAACAGCATCATCGGTACAACTCGGCCACCCCTGAGGGAACCCTGTGACTCCTCTGAGTCGTATGCACAGCGCTGACAGCCTGGATTGCAGGAATAGAGCCTGCAGCAGGACCTGCGATGCAGACCAATGTGGTAGCATCATGGAGCATCCTCTGTGATTGGGCTTCCTGCAGTTTGCCACTGGCCATGACGGGGTTAAAGCTGGCACACACAGAACCAATCAGCTGAGGGTCCCAGGTGGCCAAGAAGCCCCAAGGAAATGGGCAAACACACTTCATAAGGACAGTTGCACCTTGTCTGAGCAGATACTGCCTGCTTCCCGTGCAAGCTCTCCTCTGACCTTTCCGTTCGGGTGCAGATCTCTGTTGGTAGCTGCTCCCCTTCTCGCAGGCATTGGGTACGTTGGCAGGTTTCTCTGTCTTTAAATCTTTCAAACTCCAAGGGAAGGGTAAAGGCTGCCAGCTGTTGAGATGTGCAGATGTTGTGTGCAGCAGCAGCTGATTCTGCTGTGCTGTGGGTGTGAGTCAGTGACAGGGGCTGGGGAGCTGGCAGCACTAAGTAGATGGGGGACCCTCCACTTCATGTGCCTGTGGTCTATGGGAGATCATTCCAGGGACACAGAAACCCCAGATACAAAGAGAACTCAGATTGCTAATAAACCCGATGTCCCAAGTCAGGATTTCTCAACGGGTCCCATTTCCAGAGCTGCATGGGCTATTCTCCTGCCCAGAGCACACTGCAATATCAGTGAGAAGTTCCCAAATCACCTAAGGTTTATTTGTTCCTGGTAATTTAATGAGCAAATCCATGTAGAAAGCTTTTATTCTCTGGCTCGACTGTGAATGCCGGAATTCAGAACTGTGTTGCTTTGCAGTAAAAGGTAAGATGAGGCAATTGGATTATTTCTGTTTCCTGACTGGATGAGGGATTCGGCATCTCTGCCCTGTAAAAACTGCTCAAAGTTCCAATTCCACCCCCCTCTCTAGTCTCCGAATTCCATATGTCAGCCTTGTCCCTTTCTCTCTCCTGGGGTGGATTCCCACCATTCTCCCACCCTCAGACTGGACCCTGGGCTACAGCAGGGTGGGTCAACTGGTCTTGCCCAGCAGGTCAAACTTGTTCTGCAACTTTGCTTCTTCCCTTTGGGAGTCTGTGACCTGTAGTGACCGGCCAGTCTTCTTGAACCAAATTGTTGTTTAATCTGAACAGTAGAAAAAATATGGTAGAAAATATTCACATGGGAGAATAAAAGTGTTTTAAAACAACAGTCTGTACGTGACTCTTATCTCAAGCACCCTCACTCCTTTGGGACTCGGGGGAAAGAGCATCTTGTGAGTTCCTCACACTTTGTGTGTCTGTGTGTCAGTTTAAAGATTCCTAGCCCTGGCGAAACAAGCTGTGTAACTTGGCTGGAACCTGCAAATAGGATGGTCTCAGCGTGAAGCTCAAGTGCTCTCTCTTAATCTCCCTGCAGTGAGAGATGGCTTTTCCTGAGTTATTGTTTCCCTTCCTGCTTGTTTTCCAGCAGCCTGAATTAATCTAGGACTATATAATACAATGCACAGACAGTTAGAGAGAGAGAGAGAGCAATAGACATCTTTCATCTGTGAAATGAAGTTTGATTTCCATGAATACTCATGCATTTCACTTTGAAACCTGCTTCCCGCAAACCCTCATCAATGTACTAGAGCAGTAGTTGTACCTGGTGGTTGTACAATGGATTAGACCAGACCCTGAGGGTTTCCAGACTATTTGTTAGATTTCCAAAGCTATTCGCACCTCCATTTGAAATTTTGTAGGGGTCCAGATATGAAAAAGGGTTGAAAACCAGTGTACTAGAAAGTGAGAGCGCAGGGAATAAATGTTGTATATGCAGATCTCAAAGCCTGCACCACTCCGAATGAAGGCTGCAGATTGACATCAGTGGAGAACCAGTCGGCTATGAACCCAGGGATAGAGAAGGTAGCAGCAGCAAAGGATTCACCAGTTTTTGTTTGCTGACAGGCGATTGAATGAGGGCTGACAGGCTAGAATCTTTTCAAGTTTTCAAGAAATCAAGATGAACCACTTTACATTTTAGGTCCCCCTCTAACCTGAGAAATCATCCCTGAAAGAAGATCCAAGGGGAAAGAATGGGTTCACATGTGTGTGCTAAACTATGGTTCCAAAAATGTTATGCCAAAACTTTTCATTGTGATATAATTACTACAGAACAAACTTTCATTACATGCATGTCTATGGAAAGCCAGCAGCAGAGGTGTTGCAGCCGGAGCAACTTTACTACTTAACGGCTTTTGCTTTAGAAAATATTTCAGAGGTATTCCAAACTCTGTTTTCAATGGGTTCATGCTCTTACCTCTTTGTTCAGTGAGCAGTTGTATGACTATGTCTCCTGGTAAGAGACCAGAAGCTGCTTGTAACACTGACATTCAGATTTGTGCACACGGCAATTCTGATACAAGTGGGCGAGACATTACAAAAAGTTATGAAACAAGAGAACCGCTGTTCTGTGTTTTAGCAAGGAGTAGAGATGAGGTGCAGTCAAGGAGATCATAGATTGGGTATATGTACTTTACACCCATCACCGGTTACGTGAGCATGTCTGAAGTAACTTGCACTCTCAACTGGCTATTAGTGCAAAACCAGTTGTAGCAGAGTCTTGTTGTGCCTGCCCTGCTTCTGCTTCTGCTGTGTTCACAAAGTCAGAGGGAGTCCCTCATTTCAGGAACCACTGGTGCAGTTTAATTTACAGGTTCTGCTCCCACCACCTTTTCATCGTACCAAGCTTCCCTTCTAGCGTCTGCACACAGAACGAAGGAGCTATCGCTCTACTTCCACCTCCTGCCTCCATCCCCTGGCTTCCCTCCTCTGATAACTTAATGCAGTCTAACTGGGAAGGCAGCTGTCTCTGGTTCTCTAATTAGGCACAGGTTTCTCTCTAGCCAGCTCCAATACTCTCCCTAAACTGCAGCTGGCATGACACAGAGCAGACTAAGCAGTTCTTGCTCAGCACCTGTCACACTGGTGTTTGCACTATTCATTATTTGGGCTCCAATCCCTCCGCCACCCAGCTGAAGTAACTCATTGTGTTAGCTTGGAACTTGCCAAAGATCTACAGACCCCTCACATGAGGGGAGGATGCGGGTCCTGTGAGGATAAAGAGAAGCTTTTAGGATGGTTGACATGTCTGCATCCAGTCAACACTGGCCGGGGCAAATCATTCAGATTGTTTTGGAGGGATTCTTTGGGGCATAAAATATCACTGAGAGTATTTGTAAGTAAAAGTTAATAGATCATTCTACCTCTGCATCTGATGAAGTGAGCTGAGTCTCACGAAAGCGTATGCATACAAAAATTAAATTTGTTAGTTGTAAAGTGCCACAGAACTCTCGTTATTTTTAATAGAGCTCGATTCTCATCGAATTTACACATGTTAATCTGGAGTAATGCGATTGCAGTCCAAGTTTCTGCATTTAGAACCTGGCCCTTAGAATTTTTCCTGTGTACTGCAAAGAGGCAGTACAAAGAAGTGTAATTTGGGCTCTCAGGAATAGAGAAAATAAAAAAAAATATAATGAAGCAATGAAACACATTTATACATAGCATCAGTGCAGGACAGATAAATGAAACAACCATATTCCCGATGCACTCTCAAGGTCACAATTGTAAAATCATGCCGTGCTCAAGCAGTCTGTGGAACATATGGCCACAAGATGTCAATGGGACCAAGAGTTTAGTAGGATTCAAAGAGGGACTGGAGGTTGATCTGGGGAACCAGAAAATCCAATTACAGTATTGAGGGGTTTTTCAAATGGCTTCAGAGGGTCACAAACCTTCCTGATTTACACCATAAAATATGTCTGTGTCAGGAGCAATTTTCCCCTGGGAGCAGGTTATCTCACAGCTGTCCATTGTACGACTTCTTCTACCTTCCTCTGAAACTTCCCTTCATAGCCACAGGAAAAGGGGTTAAATGTACTACAGGTCTGATCCAGTCTGGCATTCCCTATCTATGGTGTACGTGAGAATATGGGAACAACCACAAAGGTTCAGAGCAATGGCCCATGAAACCCAATATCCTGTCAAATGACAGGGACAATGCCAGATGCTATAGAGGAAATGAACAGAACAGGTAATCATCATGTGTAAATCCAAGAGTTTTTTTTTTGTTGATCTTCCTTGACCTTTTGGAAGACTCTAGACATGCACTGAGAGCAGAATGATGTTTCCTTCAATATTATCTAGTCTCCTGTTACTTTTCCTTTCAGGAAGTAAAGTTCAAAACTCCTTGGACCCATGCAGTATACCATGCCAGCTGTCAATGACACCAAATTCCAACCTGCTGTGTTCCTTCTCACCGGAATACCTGGCCTGGAAAATGTCCATGTCTGGATTTCCATCCCCTTCTGCTTAATGTACGTTATTTCTATATTAGGAAATTCATTCATTCTGTTCATTATAAAAACAGATCCAACCCTCCATGAGCCCATGTACATTTTCCTTTCCATGTTGGCCATCACAGACCTTGGCTTATCGATATCCACCATGCCAACAACACTGGGCATATACTGGTTTCACTCTAGGGAGATCAGCCACGATGCCTGTTTTGCCCAGCTGTTCTTCATCCAATCGCTTATGTTAATTGAATCCTCTGTGCTCTTGTGCATGGCCTTTGACCGCTTTGTGGCAATCTGTAACCCGCTGAGATATACTTCCATCTTAACCACTCCGAGAATAGCTAAGATGGGACTGGTGTCTCTGCTAAGAGGGGTAACCCTAATATTCCCACTCCCCATTCTCCTGAAACAGCATCGATACTGTAAGGACAGCATCCTCTCCCAGTCCTACTGCCGGCATGCGAACGTCATGACAATGGCTTGTTCAGATATCAGCGTCAACATCATCTATGGCTTCTTTTTAACGGTCTCTTCACTGATGTTGGACTTCCTGCTCATCCTCCTATCCTATGTGATGATCCTCAAAACAGTGCTGAGCATCACGTCCCACGTGGAGCGCCTCAAGGCCCTGAATACCTGTGTCTCCCACTTCTGCGTCGTTCTTCTCTTCTACATACCAGACACTGCCTTATCTGTGATATATAGATTCGTAAAGAACTCTTCTCCGATATTTCTGACTGTCCTGGGCATCCTCTATATGCTAGTCCCGCCCCTGATGAACCCAATCGTGTACAGCGTGAAAACACAAGCAATTCGTGTGAGGATAATCAGGGTATTCGTTAAGTGAAGGGTCAGTTCATCACCCATCTCCCGAGAATCAAACCACTGTAACTGGCTTCTTGCTATCCCCAGTCTCCACTGTGCAGGAGGATGCTCTGGGACAGCGAGAATCCAGCCTGACCAGCTGGGAGACTGGTCCTGTGGTTTGGGCACTGCTCTGCAGCTCAAGGTCCAAGGTCACACAGGGAGTCTTTGCCAGACTTTGGAATTTTTTGTCTGTTGCCTAAATCCTGGTGCCTCCTTCCTTTTCCCAGCCACAGTTTGGGAGCAGAAGCTTATAACCTGGAAGTAAAAGAGATCAAAAGTCTTCTACCTTTTGTGCTCCTGTTGCACACAGCTTTGTGTGTTCCTGTCACACGTAAAAACGTCTAGTCCGTTTCTTGAATCCTCCTAATCTCCTAAGCAACAGCAGCTGGTGGCCAAGATCTCCATGCTTTCCTTATGCATAATTTAAATAAAATACGTCAAGATCAAGCTCACTCGATTGTCATGGGTTCTGGGTATAGAGCAGAATGTATTATTATTTTTCAGCCTTTGCCAGGGCCAGGTGTGCGCCTGGGGATGTGAAGGGCACAAAGCAGGGCATGATCCCTGGGCACTTACAGGCAAAATAGGCACTTGGATCTGGTATCTGGTGCATTTAAGAGCAGCAAAGCCGTGCACAAGCATGATGGGCCTGGAGTGGGATGGGACCCAGAAGTGGCTATACAGGGAACCTTCACTCAGGTCTTAATAATAGCTCTAATAGACCAATTGTCATCAGGAGATTGATAAATTAAACAGTAATGTGTGAGCACAGGACCAGATGGGATTCACCCAAGAGTTCTGATAATACGCAAACATGAAATTGTGGAACTATTAACTGTAATATAACAGAAAATATCATAATGTGGCTGTTTAAGCCCATGGTTTGACCACATCTTGAACACTGTGTTCAGTTCTGGTCGCCCATCTCAAAAAAGATATTTATGATTTGGAAATAGTACAGTGAAGAGTGACAAAAATAATTAGGGGGAATGGAACAGCTTTAGTATAAGGAGAGATTAATAAGACTGGGCTTATTAATAGGTTGTGCTAGAGATTTATAAAACCTTAACTGGTGTGGAGAAAGTGAATAAGAAAATGTTATTTATCTCTTCTCATAAAACAAGAGCCAGGGGCAGCCAATGAAATAAAGAGGCAGCAGGTTTAAATATAAAAAAAAAAAAAGAAAAATATTTGTCACACAACAGGCAGGCAGCCTGTGGAACTTGTTGCCAGGGAATATTGTGAAGGTCAAAAGTATAACTGAGCCCAGAAAAGAATTACACAGGCCCATGGAGGACAGGTCCATCGATGGCTAATGGCAAAGCTGGTCAGGGAGGCACGCAGATGCTCCGGGTGTCTCTAAACCTCTGGCTGCCAGAAGCAGGGTCTAGGTGACAGGGGATGGATCACTCGCTAAATTGCCCTGTTCTGTTCACTCCCTCTGAAGCATCTGGCACCAGCTTCTGTCGGCAGACAGGACACTGGGTTCCATGGACCATTGATCTCACCCAATACGGCCGTTCTTCTGTTCTTAGATTGTTCCATGCATGGATGGGTCGCCACAGACTGGCCATTTCCAGGAGCTCCCTCTTCCACAGAGCCAGCATAGCCCCCCCAGAAGAGGGCCCAGGGTTTTTCAGTACGGGAGGCTGTTGGGGGGCTGGAGATGAGACCTAGGGGTCCGGTAACAAGAGTGAGAGAGGCTCACGGTTTGAGCTAGAGCATGGCTGGAAAATAGAGTATATTCCCCCCCCATGAAAAATTTCGACCCACAATAAAATGTTTCTTTTTCATCCATTTGGGAAGGGGGGGATTCATATAAAACTGATAATTTTTCATTGAAATTATACTTAGTTGCCATGGTGCTGCTGACAAAAGGAAGAAGAGAGAACAGAAGAATACGGACCCTGAACTTCAGAAAACCAGACTTTGACTCCCTCAGGGAGCTGATGGGCAGGATCCCGTGGAAGGCCAATCTGAGGGGGGAAAGGAGACCAAGGGAGATGACTGTATTTTAAATAAACCTTTATGAGGGCGCATAAAGCGTGTGCAGAAAAAATAGCAAATAGGGCATTTGAACAGTTTAGCTTACCGAATAACTCTTATATGAGCTTAGGCACAAAAAGAAAACTTACAGGAAGTGGAAGCTTGGACAGACGACTAGAGAGCAGTATAAACATCCTGCTGGATCATGCAGGGGGAAATCAGGAAGGCCTAATCACAATTGGAGTTGCCGCGAGAAAGGGACATGAAGGGTTCCTACAGCTATGTTAGTAACAAGAGGAAGGTCAGTGAAAGTGTGGGCCCCTTACTGAATGGAGAAGACAACCTAGAGAGATGATGTGGAAAAGGCTGATGTACTCTATGCTTTTTTTGCCTCTGTCCATGGGGCTGGATGCAATGAATCCAATGCATCCAACAGTGCTGAGGGAGGTGGCTGATGTGATTGCAGAGCCACTGGCCATTATCTTTGAAAACTTGTGGCAATTGGGGAAGGTCCCGGATAATTGGACAAGGCAAATCTAGTGCCCATCTTCAAAAAAGGGAAGAAGGAGGATCTGAGGAACTACAGAACAGTCAGCGTAGCCTCAATCCCTGGAAAAGTCACAGAGCAGGTCCTCAAGGAAACCATTTTGAGGCACTTGGAAGGAAGGAAGGTGATCAGGAACAGTCAGCATGTGTAAGAGGGGGATGACACCAATTATGTAAGCGAGGTAATGGGCCCGCTATTGTGGGGAACTTTCCTGGCTCACACACTACCCTGGTGGAGTTAGCTAGCAAAAGGATTTGAGTCCTTGCTCCCACTCTGTTTACCCAGAGGCCGGCCTGATCTTGAGGGCTCCTCTTCCACTCCCCTGTGTGGTGGGGTCCCCATAACACCAACAAGGCTGGGCTCAGGATTCCTGGGGCTCAACCTCCAAATCTTGCCATGGTCCCTTAGGGCAGGGGCTAGGGTTTCCCCACTGCAGGCACTAACTCTGCCCCGGGTGCTTTCCCTGACCCACTGATCATTGCAGGCAGTGCACAGCAATGCAATTTATTACACAAACAGCAACCAAACATCAAATACAAAAATAAAAAAAGAGGAGAAGGGTGTTTCCCTTTAACTTAACACTGCCCTTGCGGGAGGGAACCACAAACAGCATCTCTGGGATGTAAGGGAGGTTCACAGTCTGGGTCACACGTCACAGGCCCATTGCCAAGGCCCTGGCTGCGCTGCAGGGACGCAGAGAGTCGGACACAATGCTTTTAGCTTATCAAGCATTAACAAATGTCTGTGGTCGTCTCAGGATGCTCCAGACCCCAAGGCACTTCCTCCTCTGGCCTAAGGTCGGGCAGAGGTCAGCGTCTGGGTTCTGCTCCTGAGAGGTTTTAACTCTTGCTTTTCAAGTTGCAGAAGCTTAGCATTGCTTTTAGGGCCTTGCTCTTGTCAAACTATACTGGTTTTGCATTACAAAATCTTGCGCGCCCTAACACAATGACACCAAATTCCAGTCTGCAGTGTTCCTTCTCACCGGAATACGTGGGTTGGAAGACGTCCATGACTGGATTTCCATCCCCTTCTGCTTAATGTTCATTATTTCCATATTAGGAAATTCATCCATTCTGTTCATTATAAAAACAGATCCAACCCTCCATGAGCCCATGTACATTTTCCTCTCCAGGTTGGCTGTTACAGACCTTGGCTTATCGTTATCCACCATGCCGACAACAATGGGCATATACTTGTTTCACTCTAGGGAGATCAGCCACGATGCCTGTTTTGCCCAGGTGTTCTTCATCCACTCGCTTACATTAACTCAATCTTCTGCGCTCTTGTGCATGGCCTTTGACCGCTTTGTGGTGATCTGTAACCCACTGAGATATGCTTCCATCTTAACCCCTCCGAGAATAGCTAAGATGGGACTGCTTTCTCTGCTAAGAGGGGTGGTCGTAATATTCCCACTCCCCATTCTCCTGAAACAGTACCAGTACTGTAAGGACAGCATCCTCTTGAATTCCTACTGCCTGCACCAGGACATCTTGACGATGGCTTGTTCAGATATCACAGTCAACATCATCTATGGTTTCTTTTTATCAGTCTCTTCACGGGGGTTGGACTTGCTGCTCATAGTCCTATCCTATGTGATGATCTTTAAATCAGTGCTCAGCATTGCATGGCATGTGAAGCACCTCAAGGTTCTGAATACTTGTGTCTCCCACGTCTGCGTCGTCATTCTCTTCTACACACCACATATTGCCTTATCTGTGATATATAGATTCGTGAAGAACCCTTCTCCGATATTTCAGATTGTCCTGGGCAAAGTCTATATGCTGGTCCCGCCCCTGATGAACCCATTTGTTTACAGCATGAAAATACAAGCAATTCGTGTGAGGATAATCAGGGTATTCGTCAAGTGAAGGGTCAGTTTATCACCCAGCTCCAGAGAATAAAACGCCTGTAACTGGCTTCTTGCTATCCCCAGTCTCCACACTGCAGGGGGATACTCTGGGACAGTGAGAATCCAGCCTGACCAGCTGAGAGACTGGTCCTGTGGTTTGTGCACTGCTCTGCAGGTCAAGGTCCCAGGTCACCCAGGGAGTCTTTGCCAGAG
Source organism: Emydura macquarii macquarii (assembly GCF_026122565.2). Lineage (NCBI taxonomy): Eukaryota > Metazoa > Chordata > Testudines > Chelidae > Emydura > Emydura macquarii. Next base: position 36,883 of record NW_027130386.1, read on the forward strand.
TTGGGAATTTTTTGTCTGTTGCCTAAATCCTGGTGCCCTGTCTTACCCACAAGACCCTCCTTCCTTTTCCCAGCCACAGGATAGGAGCACAGGGTCACGACCTAGAACTTAAAGTGATGAAAACTCTTCTCCCTCTTGTGCTCCTGTTGTACACAGCTGTGCATGTTCCTAGTTCAGCCAGAAGACTGGGTTTGATGTTGAAATAGCTGGTTGAGTTTCTAGGGACTGTGCAATATAGAAGGTGAGATTAGATAATCACAGTGGTCTCCTCTGGCCTTAAAATCTAGGAATAGTTGCACCTTAAATGGAATTTATTTCCATTGTCTTGAGAGTAACTGGAGCAACTCTTAAGCAACATCTTCTCTGTGTTTTAAGTCCATTTAGTCCTCTCTGGAGAAAGAACCAGGTTCACCAAAGCTAGGTGAAATTTTTGAGACAGATTGTTCATTTGATGGAAAATGCATGTTCAGCTGACCTGAAACAATTTGCAAATTTGACAAAATAGTTTTGGCCATTCACAAAAAGGATCAGAGGGAGAAGGTGGTGGAGCTGTTTCTCATCACCCAGTATAATCTTTAGGTAATTGGTTAGAGTACTCATGTGGGTTGTGGGAAGGCCCAGATTCAAATCCCCCTCCCCCCTTGACCAAAACTGAAATGGAGCCACTAGAAATTCAGAACATCTGTGTGGACGTTGTGGTTTGGGTTCTGACTCGGAGGGACAGGGGTGGGCCCTAGAGCCCGAGGCCGAATGTCTACACAGCTCCTTTTAGTGCAATAGCATGCACCCCCTGAGCCTGAGTCTGTTAACCCAGTTGCAGGGTCTCATTGCCGTGAGCTGTGTAGACGGACCCTCAAAGAGCCAACTACCAGACCAGCAGCAGTTTTACAGGTTAAAAGCAGCACCATGAACTGCACTCAGAAACTTGTCGGCAGTCAAGGCCGATTCTGGAGCACTGGTGTGACGTGTTTTCTGCACAATGATCTGCCTAATTGGTGGGTGCATGTTATAGTTTGCAGAGGTGTCCCTGAATGGTGTAAATGAGCAGAGCCCAGTCATCTGCATCACAGTCATCTAACCCCGTTGGACAGAGGGAGTAAGGTCTCACAATGGAAAGGAAATTCCTCATTGTGACACACTACACCCCATGTACACCCTTATGGTGTAATTGGCTATTGTCTAATGCACAGTATGCCATGTAAGATATTTTTGGAATGCTCATGGCATACTGAACATTAGTGTTATAGTAGTATGTTTATTGCAGTGTCATGTGTATGGTTAGGAGGCTTCGCTGTGTAATATTCCCACATATGTGTGTCATGGTTTGAGACAGATCTAGGCATAACTCTACAGAGCTCAAGAGTAATTCACATCTCCTTAGGACTTGCATAGAAGAATCCGGCTAAACATTTCAAGAACAAAGGACTGGCCCAAACGTCAACAAACGAATCCAAAGGGGATCACAGTGACTCAGGTCATGGAGGGAACCATGCACAGACACTATTTGTCCCCTGACCCTGAAAGGGGGTGCGAGGTATTTGAGAGGTGGGAAGGAATACATTAAAAAGGGAAAACATTTTGCTGTTCTCTCTCTCTTCCATCTCCATCTGCAAACAGCACCAAACAACTGAAGTGTTGATCACAGGGGGAGGGCCTGCGTGGAGGCAGACCAGCCAGCTTGTGGTGAGAATCATCTGAACATGTAAGGTTGCTGAAAGTGTTACGCTTTGTTTAGAATGTGTTTGGTTTTTGTGTTTTATATGAGAGGGAAAAACCAACAAAAACAAAATCACAAGAAAATCTCCAAAAGGAAGGGGGGAGAGAGAACACTCATCAAATATTTGAACAAGCCATCTTACCAAACTCTTCTAATATCTCTGTGTATCCGAATGTTTGAAATCTAAGTACGCTTTCTTCCAGGCTCTCTGCCTAGGATTCATATAAATGTTTCTGTCTGTGATCTCCAGGGTTATCCCTCACATGAGTACTTGTACTACCTTGCTTTATGAAATGAAGATTGAAGCTAGTTAAATAAACTCTTTAGGAAACATCTGACTTCAACCAGTGACTATGTATCTCTTTAATGTGTGTGGCTAAGATGACACCTCTCTAGCAATAAAACGTCTGTGACCTCCCCATCTGTTAACACAGATCCTGGAATGGAGTTTCACATTACTGTTTTCTTTATATTATGTTTGAAGGACTGTTATGAATGTTCACGTGATTTCTGCATTATGTAGTGTATTTGACAGAAGTCTCTAATTGTAAAGGTCATTATTAAAAATTGTAGGTTATAAGTGTACAAACTAGGTGGTCAGAAAGCAAATGCAACAAAAATATTCATGCAAGAAGAAGCACACATGACTAATAGTGGGGTAGAGTCACAACCATGAATTGTACTGAGTTATGAAGAGTTTCCACCCTACTTGACTGTGCTTCTCTTTTCTGTAAAAGTTATTGACTTTGAGAAAATCACTTGTAATTCAACAACTTAAAAATACCCCTTCATTTCCCCACTAGTCACTGACACTAACTTAACTCTAAAGGGCAGTGTCTAATGGTGCAATATTGAGGAAAGGTGAATTATGTACAAGATTGAGTACAAAAAAACGGATTTCAGAATGAATGAGGGTTTTTTATGGAACTTGGTAACATCAGAACAATACAACACTGCTATGTGAAGAACCCTTCTCCAATATATCAGATTGTCCTAGGCAATATCTATGTGCTGGTCCCGTTGCTGATGAATCCAATCGTGTACAGTGTGAAAATACAAGCAATTCATGTGAGGATGATCAGGGCATTTGTCAAGTGAAGGATCAGTTCATCACCCAGCTCCAGAGAATCAAACCCCTGTAACCGGCGCCTTGCTATCCCCAGTCTCCACTGTTCAGGAGGAAGCTCTGGGACAGCGAGAATCCAGCCTGACCAGCTGGGAGACTGGTCCTATGGTTTGGGCACTGCTCTGCGGGTCAGGTGCCAGGTCACAAAGGGAGTCTCTGCCAGAGTTTGGAATTTATGGTGTGTTTCCTAAATCCTGGTGCCCAGCCATACCCACAAGACACTCCTTCCTTTTCCCAACCAAAGGATAGGAGCACAGGGTCACCACCTAGAACTTAAAATGATGAAAACTCTTCTCCTGTTTGTGCTCGTGTTGCACACAGCTGTGCATTTTTCTAGTTCAGCCAGAAGATTGATCTTTATGTTGAAATTGCTGGTCGAGTTTCTAGGGACTGTGCGATAGAGAAAGTGAGATTAGATAATCATTGGTCTCTTCTGGCCTTTAAAATCTAGGAATAGTTACACCTCAAATGGCATTTATTTCCATTGTCTGATGAGAGTTTACAAGCATCTTCCAGTAACTGGAACAACTCTTTAGAAACTTCTTCTCTTTGTTTTAAGTCCATTTAGTCCTTTCTGAAGAAAGAAACAGGTTCACACCAAAGCTACATGAAATTTTTCAGACAGATTGTTCATTTGATGGAAAATGCAGGTTCAGCTGACCCGAAACGATTCGCTAATTTGACAAAACAGTTTTGGCCATTCACAAAAATGATCAGAGATGAGGGAGAAAGTGGTGGGGCTGTCTCTCGTTACCCAGCATAATCTTCAGGTCAGTGATTAGAGTACTCATGTGGCTTGTGGGAAGGCCCAGATTCAAATCCCCCCCCTTGACCAAACCTGAAATGGAGTCAATAGAAATTCAGAAAAATTTAAGATTTGGTTCAGCCTAAACCAATATTTTTTTTCAATTTTCCAGAATTGCCAACGGACCAAAAAATCAGTTGCGGTGGCTCTGGTAGGCCTTTCAGGGGATATAGGCACCCCAAAATTTGCTTTAGTCCCCGCCTGGTGCAGAGGGTGGCATGCGCCACTGTCCAGCCATCCAGCTCTGACTCTTAATGATATGCAGGGCTGTCCTTAAGGAATATGGCTCACTAGGTGAAGGGAGCTCCCCATACAGTGACCCCTATCCTTGCAAACTGGGAAGATGGGGGCAGGAACCAGGAGTGGAGGTTTGTGCAGCCAGGGGAGATTCCCGGAAGTGGATCTGACCTGGCCCCAGGAGAAGCCCCGTGCAGGGAAAGAGGAATTCCGCCCCTCCCTAGCCCAGCCGGGACTAGCAGTTGGAGTCTGGCACAGGGTAGGAGCCCCTGGCTGGGCACGCCCTACCCAGAGCGCTTGGGGACTACAGGGGCCTTCCATTGACTCTGTGTGTATCTCTGTGTGTGTGGGGGGAGGGTGTCATTATAGCACAGTGTGACATACTCCAGCATATAATCTGGACTCTTTGAATGGCTGTGCCCCCTCCATTCTCCAGCTCAGGGTGGCTTTTGCACTGCTTTGCTGATGAACAACACAACCCTCCAGGCTCTGGTCACTCATAGCCCTCAGCATGAAACGTTGCTCTCCCAGCCCCTCATGTACTACACACAGGGAAGCACCTGCCACATCTCTCGGCCCAGCCTTGCACCGCAGAAATGTGTGTCTTCTACTGTCCAGTCCATTCACTGTACAAAGCAAGCTCATGTAAATCTGTTTTTCCAGCAAAGGGTAATAATTATGCACCAGCTTTGCTGTTTCTAGCAGAGTTTCCCACACACTTTGATCCAAATACACTGGTTCGGATAAAGCAGTGAAACAAATTTATTAATTACAGCAAGAAGGATTTAAAGTGATCACAAATCATGTGAAATAAAGATCAAAATTGATTGCGAAAGAAATAAAAAATAAACACGACTTCTTATTCCTAAACTTTACCAAGTGAAGTAAGATTTGAAGCAAACAGTTTTTCTCATCCCATTGGATTCTGCAGGCAGTTCATAGTTCTTTGTACACAGGATGGATTTCCTTCCCAGTTCAAAGTCCTTCAAGCAATCTTGGTTCAGTAGAAATTTTGGAAGAGAGAGGTAATGAAAAAGCCATTGTTTCTCATTCCGTGCCCTCCTCCTCTCCTTCAGTAACATCTCCTGCCCCCACTGGGTGTAAGCAAAGCAGTCTCCCATGCATGCACGTGAGATTCAAGGTGTAATTCGGGCCTGACCCTGACCTCCTTTACACCAGTGTAAGTCAAGTGTAATGATCCTGAAATGAATGCAATGCCTCTGGATTTGCGCTGGTGTCACCGACAGCAGAAATTGGTCCTTTGAGTTCAATGGGGTAATTTCCTGATTTTCACTGGTGTGAGAGTATGAGGCCCAATGAGCTAAATCTACCGCTCATGTGACACCACTGAAGGCAATGGGAGCTCTGTGTGTAGAGATTCCAAGCTCTTTGGGGCAAGGATTGTGTTTTTGCTCTGTGTTTGTGTGGTACCTCACACAATGGGGTCCTGGTCTACAACCACAGATAGCTGGTGCTACAGCAGTACATATAATGACATTTAATAATTAATCGAGGATAAGCCCCTCTTCATGTCTTTCAATAGCTGCTCTGAAGTGATCTTTACAGCTGTTGAGATTACATTCAGCATTGCCTTGGGAAAAACAGAACTGCCTTCATATTTAGAGCATGATTTCCAATAAATCATGTTTGATGTCCTAGCAACAACAGCAAGGAAATGGGAAAGGAGCACTGATTCCACAATGACTTCTTTAAATTATAGCAGTGCAATGTTCACAACATGGCCAAAATGAAATTTGGCCTCTGAACAAATCTTATTATATGGTTCTGCTTTGGAAAGTAATTGAGAAGAGAGGCCAGATGGCAACTCCAGCTCTGATCATCCTCACACTTTGGTGTCTTCTGAATGCAAACCCACATCTGGCCCCCATGTCTCTAACAGTGTGAACCAAAACTCTGGATCCAAACACAATCTCACTTTGGGTGGTTCAAAAACTGTCAAAAATTATCTAGGAAAATGCTTTCTGAAAGGTACATTGACAACAGAACACAGAAAAAAATATTAGTAAATATAAGAAAACAACTACAAACGGAGAAATGCTTCGAGACAGTGAATGGTTTGACCAGAATCTACAAAGAGAAATTCTCTCTTTCCCTTGAGAATAATCTCTCCTTTGGAAGCAGTGTTATGACTGGATGTTCTTTGGATGGAGAATTTTGCATATCTATCTACAGAACTATTTGGTTGGGGAAATGTGGGATACACAGGTATCCAAGGTCTTGAAATGCTCTTTCTGGGATGCAAGATTCATCGCTGTCTTGAGGATCAGAACTTAGGAGAGAAGAATGATCATGGTGTCCAACCTTAATGTGCAAATGACTATAATCAAGCCATACAAGCTGTTGACCCTCTTTTCTGTACAAGCAAGTTTCATCACATCCTAATGCAAAACATATGAGTGTGAAAACACATTGGATCTGCAGAAGGGGAAGCGTTTAATAAGGAAGAGGGGTTGGAAGACTACACAGGTGCCCCATAAATAAAATTGCTACTCCTATTTTCCCTATTACTGAATTGGGGAGTAGCGATTTCTCTCTCGGAGGATAATATATTGCAATAAAGCAATCAAAGGACATTCATCCAAAGGTATGGATGAAGAATAGTCAGATGATGCAGGCGTCAAAAGCAATTTCCCTGTTTTTAAACCTAAACATGCCACTCAGCATTGTTGACAATATAGGCTCAAATCTCCAAGGGCTAGTAAAAAAAGGAAAATGTACAAGAGCTGATGGAGACTTTGTTCTGTCCTGTTAACAAAGAGGATAGTCCCTACCACTGTCGGGACGTATTGGACACACAGCGAGAAGCCATCCACGAGTTCTGTTCCCACATTCCAAGGGCACCTATGTGGATGAATATCGGATGACTGAAGATGCTATTATTGACTGTTGACAAAACATCCCAGTAACGTTCTTTTCGGTGTCAGAGCCCTGAAATAAAAACATTGTTCACTATATAGACCCAGAGGCCACAAAGACTGCCCAATGCTGTAGTACAGCTTCATGCCTCTGTTAGATGTCAATGGCCCAGATTCTCTGGTGGTGGAAATTGACGTCCTTCCATTGATGCCAAAGGGGCTACTCCTATTCATGCCGACTGAGGATGTGGCTTAGTGTGAATTAAACTCATTAAAGGCACCTGATTTTCAGCGAGTGAATCCTTAGGACTTTTGCCAGTCTTGCCTCTTTAAAGTGTCTCATGTTGGGCACCTGAAATCGATCTAGAAAATGTTGGCCTAAAACTTGATTTATTTCACTCTCAAGGTACTAGAATAAAAGGGCTGAAATCTTCCTGTGCTGCCCCCTGTTCATCTGGCTATTCAACATCTCTACAGATGAAAGGAATATGATGAAGTAAGTCAATGGTGCTTCGCCATAGTGTGGGAGTGTGGGAGAAGAGATCAATGTGCGAGCAGCAGGACCTTCCCACAGTGGCTACAGATCCACTTTTCAGATAGATGTTGGAGCACATTTTGCTTCCTGGCTCGCCTATGGGCCTCAGCCTGGGTTCTCTGATGACTCTCTGGGATGACTGCGTCAGACCTGACCCAGCTTCTCCACACTGAACGGTTGTGGGCAGGTCTCCTCCATTGTCAGGGGAATTCTGAATTTCTTAAGACCCTTCTTGACCTTGTCACTGTATCAGACCTTTGGCCTTCCTTTGTGTTGTGGGTAGTTCTTGAGTTGGCCACAGAGCACAAGCTTCGGCAGACGAGCTTGAGGCATGTGCTCCTTGTGTCCCAGCCAGCGAAGACCACAAGCGTCCAGTTTTTCTACATCGACTGTAGGCCGGTTCTCTCAAGGATCTTGTTATGAGTGATACGTTGGTCGCAAGAGACTCTAAGGATTTTTTTGAGACAGCGAAGGTGGAAGTTGTTCAATCTCCACTCCTGCTTGGAGTATATGACCCAGCTTTCACAGCTGTAAAGGAGGATACTGAGAACACAAATCTGAAACCAGACACCTTTGTATTCAGGGGTAAAAGGTTGTTATTCCAGACATGTGAGGTAAAGTTTGCCAAAAGTGATGAAGGGAACTCTTTTCTTAATACTGATTACCATGCCTAACTTGATTCATGCATCAGAGAACTGCCCCCACTCACACCTATGCAATCAGGCGCACATCAGTGGTGTAAAGGAGGACTTTGCAGCTGTACATCAGGACAGAATGGGACCCATTGGTTGATTCCAAAGAGGAAATATACATCTCTTCCAACCCTAATGATTCTGTGATTTTCCCTACTGAACATGCAATTGGTTTCAGTATTGTTTGACCAGGGAGGATTTACCCCAATGTCTGTGAAGTAGGAAAGAGCACACTGATCATTGTGAAATCGAAAGATAAATAAATTCACAAATAAACCAAAAGACCGCCTGCAGCAGTATTGAAGGACCACAGTTTTGACTTAAATTAAGGGATTTTGTCCATATAAAAACGATACTGCTTTAACGATCCCGGTATGGCTAGAGCAGTGCAACCCTCCCACCTCATCGTGGATACACCAAACCCTCTGCTGGCAAATGTTGACATTTTTAATGGCAACAGTGATATGTACGGTAGACGAGACAGTAAATACAGATAAGAGAGACAGTCTGTCTACCTTGGAGAGATTCCAAAGCTGATTTATTTTCCATCACGGTGTAGAAAGCTTTGTAGGTCATTTCACTTTCTAAAGGAAGCAGAGAGTCAACTATTACTCAGACATAGCCAAGAGATGGCTATTGTTCAGGGTACCCTGCACAAACGGCATTAAAAATAAGCTAACAGCAGGGTTAGGTGCTTAATGTCCCAAAGTTAGCCCAAAACTCTACACATATCTGCAGGGTATAAACAGCAGAGGGAGATGCACATGGGCTTGACTGAAAAGTATAGGGATGAACTTCAGTGAGGCAAAATTAGGATATGATATCGCACCAACTTCATGAGCAACATGAACTTTGTTCTATTAACGAATGAAAGAATCTCTCAAAGGAAGGGCAGAAAGCTCAGCTCTGTTAAATGCAGGCTGTGCAAACTCACTCGGCTTCAATCCTGCGTTCACAGAGACAGGAACTGATAGTGGTTTCCATTACTAACTTCTTTGACTCAGGGCCAGATTCCCAGCTGGAGTAAATCTGTGTGGCTCTGCTGAAGTCCATAGAGCGATGCTGATTTACACCAGTTGAAGATTTGGTTGTTAATGCTGATTTAAAGAGATAAACAGATCTGGATGCTTGTGGCATCTTGTAATAGCTTTAAACTTGGAAGAGCTTCCGAACCCACTGTCTCCTCAATCTCTGAAAATAGCAGATCTTAATTCTCTCCATTGCAAGCTGGTTGCCAACCGTTCATAAATTTCTGGACAGTTAGTAAAAAATGTACAATTTTAACACTGTCCATAAACCCTTAAATAAATGAAAATTTCCATGAAATTGGGTAGAAATAAAACATACTGTGTTTTGACATTTATTGTCGTCATTCAGAATCGTGTATCATAAAACTACCTTGACCATGACTTGATCAATTTCCTGTTTTCTATTATAGCACAGGCCTAAAGAATCCAATCGATCAATTAACTACAGCTAAAACTACTGCATAATTCCGAATCCCTGTGTACGGAATGTCACGAGCACAGAGTTTATATTTGTAATAACACCGTAGGTCATTTTGTCATGAAAATGTTCATAAAGTCAGTACACACTTTTGTGACATATTGTATTGTTTATGGTATTTTTAGCGATGTCAGTAAAAAAAATCAACTTGAGATCTTCATGTCAGTAAAAATCAAATTGCAAGGTTAGCAATCCTGGCCCGGCCTACATTAATAGGAATGTTGCCAGCAGATCGAGGGAAGTGATTGTTCCCCTCTATTCAGCACTGGTGAGGCCACATTTGGAGTATTGTGTCCAGTTTTGGGCCCCCCCCCAAGGATGTGGACAAATTGGAGTGAGTCCAGAAGAGGACAACAAAAATTATTAGGGGACAGGGGCACGTGACTTATGAGGCGAGGCTGAGGGAACTAGGCTTGTTTATTCTGCAGAAGAGAAGAAAGAGGGGGAATTTGATAACAGCTTTTAAATGCCTGAAAGGGAGTTTCAGGGAGGATGGAGCTAGGTTGTTCTCAGTGGTGGCAAACAAGAGAAGTAGGAGCAATGGTCTCAACTTACAGTGGGAAGGTCTAGGTTGGATTTTCCTTAGGAGGGTGGTGAAGCACTGGAATGGGTTACCTAGGGAGGTGGTGGAATGTCCATCCTTAGAGGTTTTTAAGGCCTGGCTTGACAAAGCCCTGGCTGGGATGATTTAGTTGGGGTTGGCCCTGTTTGAGCAGGGTTTGGACTAGACACCTCCTGAGGTCCCTTCCAACCCTTATCTTCTAGAATTCTATGAAGACAGGCCTGATTCAGGGGGTGTAACAATGTGTTAAAGCTGGACAAATGAGGACATTTCTTCATGTGCTCATGTATAGGAGCATTTCAGCAACCAGCCAGCTGTCCAAGCCACTGCCAATTATCGGGATGGACTGTCAATTATTCTGCTTGCTGCTTTTAGCCATTTTCAGGCCTTTGTAGAAAATTAGCATAACTAGGCAAACTGGGGGCGGGGGACTAGACAGGTACACATGACATGAACCTGGCGTTATGTGTTCTCTCTCTGAATGTGCTGGGGCAAATGTCTGTGAAAAACAGGATGTCTGGATATATTCCAGAACTGCAGCTATAGGGAAATCATTGCTGGACTTACAGCTTTAGACTTGCTTAACAATTTTTTTTTTTAGTGACATGTCTGTAGCTCCTGCTTCTGCCCAGGGATTGATCTGTTTGGTCAGCTGTGTAACGTTTTCTTGAATGACATGTCTCTGTAACTTTTGGGGTATAAGAGGGAGGTAGTGAGTCTGAGTCAGCGGATCGCTTCATGGACACATTTCGAAGGGCCCCCAGGCGCAGACAGAAGAACTGGCCATCTGGAAATCTGTGAGTGATTCACCCGAAGACTGCCCAAAGATTGCTTCAGACTTGTGGAAGAAACTTAGTTTTGGGGTATTTTAATCACCTATTGTATTTGTGTGTGCTTAAGACTGTGGTAAAAGCTTCCAGTGGAATTGCTGGAGACCAGAAGCAAAGCTTTAAATTAAAAGCATGTGGTTTGGATTCGTCTTTTTCAGCTATAGCAGGCAGAGGTACTGTGTTTCCTTTGGTTTATTTCCTGACACCAACTCGCAGACAGTAAAAGTTACGTGATCGAGGAACCATGGGTAACACTGCTACAGACTATGTCAAGGGTTCCTGAGGTGGTGCACAACGCAACTCTAATAGGATTTCCCCTTTCTGTGTTAGGTGCAGCCTGCAGTCTTCTAAACCCCGTCAGCAGATCAAAGAGCTTGGCAAAATGTAAGCAGCCTAACAGCGTCTTACAGGTTTTCCTGAAGAGTTACAAGCAAATAACTATGTCATCTGCATGTGGTTCTGGTGATTGCCGGATGTTTCCAAATGGAGCAGCAGCCCCCTGGGACAATTCTGCAGTAGTACATGCATTCGGTTATAAATCAGATTCAGTTACACCGTGGATTGAGATGTCGTCTGAGTCTAATTTATCAGGGAGAAGAGCAATGACCTGACATAAGTAAAGCTGGAATAACGGGAAAGAATGGGATGATACAAAGAAAGGGAAAATGTAGGTCAATTATCAGGGAAATCATCTCATCATAGAAGGCAATCAGGCTGGTCAGACATGACTTGCGCTTGGTGAATCCATGCTGACTGTTCCTGATCACCTTCCCCAAGTGCTTCAAAATGGATTCCTTGAGGACCTGTTTCATGATTTTTCCAGGGACTGAGTTGAGGCTGACTGGTCTGTAGTTACCCTGATCTTCCTTCCCTTTTTTGAAGATGGGCACTATATTTGCCTTTTTTCCAGTCATCGAGGATGTCCCCGATCACCACGAGTTTTCATAGATAAAGGCCAATGGCTCTGCACTAACATCATACAACTCCCTCAGCAGCCACGGATGCATTGCACCTGGCCCCATGGACTTTTCAAGTAGCCCTTTAAGTGACCTTTAAATGATGTTGATCACACTGTCAGATCCTCAGCTGGTGTAACTGATGTCACAGAAATGAATTCAATGGCTTAATACCAGCTAAGGATAGTGTCGAGTAGCCCTTTAAATGACCCAGTCCATCTCTATTCTCTCTGGTACATTTACTAGCTTTTTTCCCAGTGTAATATGACAAGAGAAAGGCCCTCCACCCTTTCTACTGGGGGACCCCCAGACTTTCTAAATAGTCCTGAACCTGTTTGTTCAGCACTGCTCTTTCCCATACTGTATCTGTGAAGACAGAGGCAAAAAAAGTATCGCATACTTGTACTTTTTCCACATCATCATCACTAGGTTTCCTCCCCCATTCAGTGAGAACCTTCTTCTTGTTTCTAATATGTGTGTAGAAACCCTTCTTTTTACCCTTCACGTCCCTTGCTGGCTGCAGCTTCAGTTGTGCTTTGGCCTTCCAGATGTCACTCCTGCAATGAAGCAGTTAAACACCATGGCAACTATGACCCCGGACACGGAGGAGAAGGCATGAATTAAACGCATCTAGATAACGCAGGCATTGACATTGATGGATCTGGAATCCAAGCAGAAGATGCTCAGCATGGTGGGTAGGGTGGAGACAGATCAGCCCAAGTCTGCCAATGCCAGAATCAAAAGGAAATAGTACATAGAGAGGTGCAGACTGTCATCCATCCATATGACAGCTAGGATAATGTAGTTACCCCAAGATTGCTATAACATACACTGAGCACAGAGGGAGGGCCATACGCCAGCCCAGGAATTGCTGGGAAGATGAAGGCCAAGTGGCTGAGGACCGTCTGGTTCACAGCTGACATCTCCTGCACTCAATGTCCTCTGACGGTCCAAAAAACACCTGCAATAACAGCAGCATTGTTCATTTGCATGTCAGATACAAAACATGCTACATTAAAAGAACATTATTAAGGTTACAAAGTCAAGCACTTAAAAGTTAGGAGGTGACAGAATTCAGATTGCCTGCCAGCCCTCCCTGGATGTACGCATTATGATACAATTTTTATTACATGTCACATATCATTTTTCCACGGGACCTCTGCCTCAGTCAATGCATAGAATGGACAGTGCACACTTAATGAGCAGCTATTCAAAATCTGATTTCACCCCCTTGATCAGCGTGTGACCCTGGGCTTTTTCACTGCACTCTGTTTACACTGCACTGAAGACAGAGTAATTCATTTCCTCCTGGGCTTTCCTATGGGGCTTATCGCTGCAGTATCTGCCTTAATTTCCCTATAAGTGCTTCACAAACATTAATGAGTTAATTGTCAGCTATTCTGTCCATTGTAGAGATGGGGAAATGAGGCAAAGAGTATCCCCTACTTTGGGATGGCCAATTTGAGACACCGAGGACAGGATTCTTCAGAATACTTAGCATTACACAGCACTTCATGCGTTCAAAACACAGTTCCAGGTGGCAGGGGTGACTGCTCAGCGCTTTTATGAATCAGACCCAGAGTCTCAAATTAGACACCCAGAATACGACTCCTTATATGCCCATGCACTTCACAAGCTGGGCAGAGGAACACTTTCAAGCTGCCACATTTATATGCCCCAGATTCATCACGTCGCCATCCCAGCTTTCTCTCTATGATTATTCTGGTAGTGAACCCCCTTAATGAGCAAACCTCAGAGGACTTTGGGGTGTTACAGGGATCTTCGGCTTAGGTAAAAGAAGCGTTACTGCAGAGCAAGATAGAGAAGCCGAGAACATGAAGGAGTAAAGAGCATGGAGAGAGCCTGGCAACCAGCTTGATTATAAAAGTTATTTTATTGCCAGGTCTATAGTGTAATAGCCATACAAGGAGAGACCAATAAACAAAACAGTTACAATATTACACGGTTTCCATTGGGGTATTGAGGAAATCTAGACCAAGTTTGATTACAAGTCAGGTTTAGAAAGTTATACCTGGAGTGAGAGAGATAGAAAGTCGGGGTCTCACCACTGAGCACAGCTTGAACCGGTCGAAGGCTCCCAGGAGACAGGCTGTTCAGCTGTGGGTCCAGTGTGCTGGAGACAGGCAGAGCCCCCAACACGATCAGTCAGGAAAAGGTGAAGTCCCAGTGGAACTGAGGCAGCTTTTGTATCCAGGCAGCAGAACAGGGTTTTGAACTTGGTAGGGGTTTTTGCAGGGAAATAACAATGGTGCAAGGGACAAAACTCGATTTGTTTATGGGTAAACGATGACTCCAGGGAGTAAACCAGAGTTGTTTTATTTTGTCTGGACATTTGGAAATCATCATTCCTGGCTATGGGCAATGTTACTTCAAGGGAGCTCACAATGCAATCAGGTCGATTCAGTACCTTGGCTATCAATAAGGATCTATGACAAGAATTGGTCTGATAACTACTGAGCTGGGTGTGTGCAGGTATGGGATCATTAACATCTGGAGCAGAGATCCCCCATTATGCTGTGCTTCCCTGCTTCTCTACTCCCAGAGTTCAGTGCAGTCCCTGCCTTGGAAGCTCAGTTCTTCATTCTGTATACTAATAGAGATGCCTCCTTGTCGCATCTTTAATGCCAATGAGGCTGGGAGAGTTACCTTAATCCTATCACCCTTGTCCAGAGGGGATTATGTGTGTCTCCTCTGCTTGTTCATTGCTTTGTGTAAGTCTTTTTTCTGATCAATTCTGGTTCAAGCAGAGGCTGGGAGGAGGGGTCCTTTGTGAGTCAGATAGGCTGGGTACAGTGTGTTTCTTCCCCAAGAACATAGAGCTGACAGATAACAGGCCAGTATCAGGACTGGGCAGCTGCCTATGGTGAGGGTGTTTGAATCATAGAAGATTACGCTCCTCTTAGCTCTGAATTGCTTCGCTTCGCTCTGCCTCCTCTCCTCTGGCTGTTAACTCCCTTTCAGCCCTCTTGGCCTGCCTGAAATGGAGGCTTTTAACTGCTGGAGCAGCTTCTTTGATAGGCTCCAGGTGGCCTAATTGGCCCAATTGTCTTGAATTAGCCCCAGCTGGGTTACCCAGGGAAGAGGGCTTTCTGGAGCCTGGGGCGAATATACATGTCCTCCAGCACTCTTTCATAGCGGCTGGAGGAGCCTGCTGCCCTGAGGAGCCCCTGCTGCTACTGCCCCTTCCTGGGGGTGCTGCCTGCTCGCCCCCCAGCTGGCTGTGGGGGCCTGCTGCTTCCCCTGCTGCCGCCGCCGTGAGCACCCTTCCCCTGCTGCTGCTGTTGCCCCCCCTGGCCCCAGCCTCTGGGGCACTCCTGCCCCTTCCTTCTCCCTCCCCCTTCCCTGTTCCTGCCCCCTGCTTTTTTTGCGGCTCTCTCCACTCTGTAGCCTCCTCCCTGTTTGTCTGCCCTGCCCCGGCCCCTGGTTTGTTTGTTTGTCTGCCCGGCCCCGGCCCCTGGTTTGTTTGTTTGTCTGCCCCGCCCCTTCCCCAGCCCCAGCCCCCGGTTTGCTCCTTGCCACGCCCAGGCTCAGTGGGCTTGCGACAGGGCCTTTTCAGCCCTGCTTTGGAAAACCCTGTCCCCCTTTCCCTTCTGCTGCAGCTTCCCTCTCTGCCCTGGCCCAGTATTCCCGCCCTGCGGTGCTCATGGCCCCCTTTACCTGACTCCCCCCCCCCGTTTTTTGTTGTTGCCCCCCCCCCACCACACTGCACCCCCTCCCCTAAGCTGAACTAGCCCCTGCTCCCAGTGCAGCCGGAGGAGCCGGTGCTTCCACCTGGGCTGGTGAGTGTGTTCTTTGCATCCCTGCCTGGATCGTCCCCCCCCCCCACGCTTCTCCTTTACCCTGGTGCCCTCCTCCCCTGCTTTCAGCCTAGCGGGGAGGAGCGGTTCACCTTTCCCCTCCCCCACCCCCTTCTCTCCCCTCTCCACTCCCCTACCCCGTCTCCCTTACCCCCCCGCCCCTCCGACCTCGCTCCCATACCCTTCCCCCTCTAATTCCCCTCCCTCTCGCCTCCTCTGCTGCCCCCCCTTAACTCCCACCCTTCCCGCTGCGCTCCTACCTTTCCCCAGGATGGCGTGCGTGTCTGGGGCCGGGACCCCCTCCCTGGACGCTCCTGCCCATTGCCCTGAGCCCCCCCTCCCACCCAAGGCGTCTACCCCCACCACCTCCACCAGGCCACCGGCCGTCGGGCCCGGGGCCCCGGCGGTGGACGCCCCAGGAGGAGACTCTAGGGACTCTGCCGCTGCTCCAGCTCCCGCCCCCCCTGCAGCTCAGGGGGATGCGCCCTCGGCTGGGAAGAAGGGCCAGGGGAAGAAAAAGGGCAAAGGCCCTGCCCGAGCGGCGCCCCCGCCCGTGGTGGGGCCTGCTCCCCCATCCCCCGCTGTCCCTTCCCCCACTGTTCCCTCCACCAGCTCTGGGGGTGACGCCGCTCCCAGAGCATACGCCCAGGTCGCCGCGGGTCCTCCGCCCGCCGCAGCTTTGTCATCTGGCCCACCCGCAGCCTCCAGCACCATCCCTGGAGGCCGGGGCCCCTTCCCCACCCTTATCAGGAGGCATGGGGTCCGCTGCCTCCTGGTGCCTGCCTCGCCCCACGTAGAAACCTACGTGCGGGCGTTGGCGCGGGTGGTGGGGCCCACGGCCGTGGTGGTGGCCTCCAAGATGTATGGGAAGGTAGTCTTCTTCCCGGCATCGGAGGCCGCCACCCAGGAGGCGGTGATGACGGGCCTGGCGGTAGAGGGCGTCCACGTCCCAGTGGAGCCCCTGGAAGACCTGGGCATACGGGTGGTTTTTACCTCTGTCCCGCCCTTCCTCCCCAATGCCGCCCTTCTGCCTTTCCTCTCAGCCCTGGGGAGGCCCATCTCCACCATCAGCCCGCTTCCCCTCGGCTGTAAGGACCCCGCCCTCCGCCACGTCCTCTCCTTCCGCCGGCAGGTGCAAATCGAACTGCCGCCGGTGGCAGCAAGTGGCGGGGAGGCGCTAGAGGGGTCGTTCCTGGTGCCCCATCAAGGGGCCCAGTACAGGGTCCATTACAGCACGGGCGAGGCCCGGTGCTTCCTCTGCCGGGCGACGGGGCACGTCCGGAGGGACTGCCCCCTGGCCCGGCAAAGCGGGGAGCCCGGGCCCCCGGGACCCAGGGGGTGCCAGCCAGACCAGCGGCGGCGCCCCCTCAGCCGAGCGGTCCCTGTGGCTACCCCTCCCCCATCGACGGCCACCTCCGCTCGGGCCCCGGGGGTGCCTCCCCCGGTGCGCCCAGACGAGCGGGCGGGCCCCGCTGACGCCCGGGGCAATCTGGCGGGGCCTGCGGGGGAGAGGGAGCCAGGGCCGCCTGTGGCGGGCGCTGGGGTGGGATCGCCCCAGGGCGGGGTTTTTCCTTCCCCTGCTGCCCCACCTCCGCCTTCCCTCGTCCCATCCCCTGTGCTCTTGCCCCCTGGCCCTGCCCCTACCGCCCAGCCCTCCACCTCGGAGGGCTGGGTGCTCGTGCAGGGTAAGCGCGGCAAGCGCAAGGCCAGGACCCAGCACCCCCTCCCCCTCGTCACCGAGGGGGGTGAACGTCCCTACAAGTCCCTCAAGGGGGCTGCTGGACCCGGGCCTTCCGCCGCGCCCCCTGCACCGGCCGAGGAGACTGCAGCGGCAGCTGAGGGCGGTACCATCTCCCTCCTAGAGTCCCTTCTAGAGGAGTCCCCGGCCGGAGGCCCCTCTGCCCCCACGCCCCTCGCACCCCCTGCCGGTGTTGAGGCTGCTCCCTCCTCGGTCCCTGACGAGGAGGACCTTGTGGTGGCGGGGGGAGACTTCTCCTCCTTGATGGACTTGGGCCTAACCCCGGCGTGTCTGGGGGTGGACGAACCCTCCTGTCCGGAGGGTTCGACCGAGGACGGCCCCCAGACACCCTCCCCTTTCTCCTCCCTCCCTTCTCTAGCCGATGGCCTTGCTCCAGTCCCCGAGACCCTTCCGGACCCTTCCCCCTCCCCGGTCGACGGCGCCATCTCCGTTGCGACCCTTGGGGCGACGGCCGGGGCCGTACACCCGGGCCCCGGGCAGCTGGAATTTCCACTCTCCAGCGCAGGATGGCCCCCCCCCCCCCGTCGACCCAGTCACCCCTCCCCAGGAGTGTGGAGCCACCCATGCTGCGGCTCCCGAGTCTGGCACCGAGGCCGTCCCCCCCATCTCGCCTGACCCTCCGGCTCCCGGCCCCGATCCAGAGGCACCACGCCCCACTGGCCCGGCCGCCGCGGAACCCGCACCCACTCCTGACCCTGTTCCCCCCCTGTTCCCTGCAATGACCCTGCCCCTGTCTTGATTCCTCCCCTTCTCCTTGGTCCCGCCCCTCCTCCTACTCCCGCCCCCGAACCCTCCCTCCCTCCCCCCGCTACCTGTGTCCCCGCCGCCCCTGGAGTTGTCTCCTTCCCTATGGAGAGCTCCCAGGAGGCGGCCTTTGTTTTCACCACTCCCAGCCCTTTAGGGGCTGCTGTCTTCCCTCCGCCGCCGCCCCCGCCATCTGTTCCATCCGGCAGCGGGGCCGCTGCAGGGGCCAGGCCGGCGGACGAACCCCCCGAGGCGCTGCGTGAGGAACTGCGCACCTTCCTCCGGGACTCTCGTGGTGCCCGGAATCGGGTGCAGCTTGCACTGCAGCGCTGGGGGGACTACCACCGCGTCCTCCAGGCCGTGAGGGCCACGTTGAAGGAGGGGAAAGGGACCGGGCGGCAGGACTCCGCGGCCTATCAGCGGGCCCGCAGCTTCCGTGATGCCCTCATGGTCTTCGGGACTGGTCACGGGCTGCTGCGGAGCCCGGCGAGGCCCGCTGGCATTCCTGGCCGCGAGGATCCCCCCCAGCCCTCCTCATAATGCCAGTAACTTTTGCCACCTTGAATACCAGGGGCTGCAGGATGGGTCTCCGCAGGACGCAAGTGCTCTCCTTCCTTCGGGAGGGGGGGTACTCCGTGGCGTTCCTGCAGGAGACCCACACGGACCCAGCCGCCGAGGCCAGCTAGCGGCTGGAGTGGGGAGACGGGGTGCACTTGAGTCATGTCTCCGCCTGTCAGGGCGGAGTGGCCACCCTGTTCTCCCCCAGCCTGCAGCCCGAGGTGCTGGGGATCACCGAGGTTGTGCCGGGCCGCCTGCTGCACCTCCGGTTCTGCATGGAGGGGCTGGTGTTGCATCTCGTCAACGTCTACGCCCCGACTGCGGGCCCGGAGCGGGTGCAGTTCTTCCGGCGGGCGGCCGCCTTCCTTGGCGCCCTGGATCCTCGCGAGTGCCTGGTCCTGGGCGGGGACTTTAACACCACCCTCGAGGAGCGGGACCGCACGGGGACCGAGCAGTGCCCGGCCGCCGCAGACGTCCTCCGGGAGATTATAGACCATCACTCCCTGGTGGACGTCTGGCGCGACCACCACCCGGACGACGTTGTCACCTTCACTTTTGTCCGGGTGGGGGAAGAACGGTCGCGCCACTCCCTGTTGGACCGCATCTATATTTCTCGTCACCATCTTTCACGGGACCACTCCTCCAGCGTACGGCCGGCCCCGTTCTCGGATCACCACTTGGTGACCGTGACGGCCTCTCTGCCGTCAGAGAGGCCGGGGCCGGCCTACTGGCATTTCAACAACAGCCTGCTGGAGGACGTGAGCTTCGTGGCATCCTTCTGGGAGTTCTGGCTGGCCTGGCGGGGGCAGAGGTGCGCCTTTCCCTCGGCGCGGCGCTGGTGGGACGTGGGGAAGGTGCGCGCCCGGCTCTTCTGCCGCGACTACACTCGGGGGGCCAGCCGGCGGAGGGATGCGGGGATAGGGCAGCTGGAGCGGGAGGTTTTGGAGCTCGAGAGGTGTCTGGCCGCCAGCCCTTGTGATCCATCCCTCTGCGGAGCGTGCCGGGAGAAGCGGGAGGAGCTCCGGGCCCTCGAAGACCTTCGGGCTCGGGGTGCCTTCGTTCAATCCCGCATCCGTCTCCTTCGGGAGATGGATCGCGGCTCCCGCTTCTTCTACGCCCTGGAGAAACAACAGGGGGCCCGGAAGCACGTCACCTGCCTTCTGGCAGGGGACGGCGCCCCCCTGACAGATCCGGTGGAGATGCGTGGCAGGGCCCGGGCCTTCTACACCAACCTCTTCTCCCCGGATCCAACCGAAGCCGCCGCCCGCAGGATGCTCTGGAACGAACTTCCCACGGTCGGCACGGGCGACCGGGACCGGCTGGAGCTCCCTCTCACTCTGGCCGAGTTCTCGGAAGCCCTCCGCCTCAAGCCCACCAACAAATCCCCGGGCGTGGACGGGCTGACCGTGGAGTTCTACCGCGTGTTTTGGGATGTCCTCGGCCCGGACCTCTCCATCGTCTGGGCCGAGTCCGAGGCCAGCGGAGAGCTCCCCCTGTCGTGCAGGCGGGCCGTGCTCGCCCTGCTGCCAAAGAAGGGGGACCTCCGCGACCTCCGGAATTGGCGTCCCATCTCGCTCCTCTGCACGGACTATAAAATCGTGGCCAAGGCCGTCTCCCTGCGGCTGGGGTCCGTGCTGCAGGACGTGGTCCATCCTGACCAGACCTACACCGTCCCGGGCCGTACCATCTTTGACAATCTGTATTTGGTCCGGGATCTCTTAGAGCTTGGGTGTAGGGATGGTCTGTCGTTCGCCTTCCTGTCTCTGGATCAGGAGAAGGCGTTCGACAGGATGGACCATGGGTATCTCCTGGGCACCCTGCGGGCGTTCAGCTTCGGGCCCCGCTTTGTGGGTTTTCTCCGGGTGTTGTACGCCTCCGCGGAGTGCTTGGTCAAGCTCAACTGGACCCTGACCGAACCGGTCAGCTTCGGGAGTGGAGTGCACCAAGGCTGTCCACTGTCGGGCCAGCTGTACGCCCTGGCCATTGAGCCCTTCCTCTGTCTCCTCCGCCGGAGGATGACAGGTTTGGTGCTCCGTGAGCCAGCGCTGAGGCTGGTCTTGTCAGCGTACGCCGACGACGTGCTCCTCGTGGTCCAGGACCCGGGCGACCTGGTGCGGTTGGAGGCCTGCCTGGCCGTCTACTTGGCAGCCTCCTCCGCCCGGGTCAACTGGGCCAAGAGCTCTGCCCTGGCGGTAGGGGCCGGGTGGTGGATGAGCTCCCTCCCACCCGCGCTTCAAGCCATCCGGTGTAGCGCAGGTCCGCTGCTCTATCTGGGCGTTTACCTTTCTGCCACCCATCCCTCCCCGGCGGAGAACTGGCAAGATTTGACGGACAGGGTGGTGCGGCGGCTCCGGAGCTGGACGGGACTGCTCCGGTGCCTCTCCCTACGGGGGAGGGCGCTGGTCCTTAACCAGCTGGTCCTGTCCATGCTCTGGTACCGCCTCAACACCCTGGTCCCGACCCCGAGTTTCCTGGCTTACCTCCAGAAGATAGTTCTGGAGTTCTTTTGGCCAGGACTGCACTGGGTCTCTGCAGGGATTCTGAGTCTCCCCCTGGAGGACGGGGGCAGGGCCTGTGCTGCATCCGCAGCCAGGTCCACACCTTCCGCCTCCAGGCCCTGCAGAGACTCCTTTATGGTGCAGGTAGTCCGGCGTGGAGTCACTTGGCGCACGCCTTCCTCCGCCGCCTCCGAGGGCTCCGATACGACCGGCAGCTCTTTTTTCTCCACCCGAGAGGTCTTCCGCGAGACCTCTCCAAGCTGCCGGTCTTCTACCAGGACCTCCTCCGGACCTGGAAGCTGGTCTCTGCCTCCAGGCCCCCTTTGGTCCCCGAGGGGGAGGATCTCCTCGCAGAGCCCCTGCTATACAACCCACAACTCGGTGTGCAGGTGGCGGAGACCCCCTCGGTGCGACGGAGGCTGGTCCTGGCGGGAGTCACCAAGATCGGAGACCTCCTGGACTACGCCCGGGGGGACTGGGTGGATCCCCATGCGCTGGCTCGGCGCATGGGGATCTCCACCCTTCGTACCCCCCGGCGCATACTCGAGGAGGTGAGGGCAGCCTTGCCCCCCGCTGCTCACGCCTACCTCGTGTGGGTCCTGGGAGAGGGTACTCCCCGCCCCCCCCTCAGCCCTGGCCCTCCGGCACTCTCCATCGGGCCCCGGCCCCACGAGCCCGCTCGGGCCCCCCCTACCCTATGCACCGAGCCGGCTGCACGATTTGCAGCCGGTCCCTTTCCGAACCGCGCCGAGAGACCACCTTTACACGCTCGTGCTCCACACCCTACACTTCCCCGCCCTCGCGTCCCGCCCCGACACCAAATGGCGGGACCTTCTACCACCTCTGGAGGGCGGGGACCCCCGGTGGGCCAGCCTGTATTCCACCTTGACCCCACGGCCCACCGGGGACATCAGTTGGCGGCTCCTTCATGGAGCCGTGAGCACGGGCGTGTACTTGGCGCGGTTCACCCCCCGCACCGACACCTGCCCCTTTTGCGGCACGAGGGAGACCCTGGCGCACGCATACCTGGAGTGCGCCAGGCTGCAGCCCCTCTTCCGGCTCCTCCGGAACCTCCTGCTGAGGTTCTGGCTGCACTTTTCCCCACACTTGTTTATCTATGCCCACCCCATCTGTGGCCCCACAAAGTCGCGGGACCTCCTCGTCAACCACCTCTTGGCCCTGGCCAAAGTCGCCATCTTCAATACCAGGGAGGGGAGGTTGGCTGGGGAGGCGCCCTGCGACTGTGGGGCCTATTTCCGTTCCCTTCTCTGTTCACATCTCCGGGCAGAGTTCTTCTGGGCGGCGTCCACCGGCTCCATTGCCACCTTCCGGGAGCGGTGGGCGCTGTCCGGGGCTCTCTGCTCGGTGTCCCCTTCCGGTTCCCTTCTTTTATACCTTTGACCCTCAGGCCCCTTCCTGTTTTTACATTTGTTGTCCCCTGGAATCAGTTGCTGCTAGGTCCGGTGGCTCCTCCCCTTAGGCTGGGGGAGGGGCTTTGAGCAGTGGGTGGGCTGACGCCTGCCCACACACCCTAGTTTGCAAATAGGAGCACTCTTTCATAGCCATGCGGTCTGGCCCTGTCACACAATGTTATAGTCCATTCGTCTAACCCATACTTTTTTAACATGCTGGCAAGGATACTGTGGGAGTCTCAGGGCCCAAGCATAATTTTTTGGGGCCATGTACAAACTTGTGACACAGGCCCCCTCCTACACACATACCAAAGTCCCTCATCCATACATACAATCTCTTCAGCCAGAACACTTTTTTCCTCATGGCAATGGGGGTTGCAGCCTGGGCCAGGCCCCGCAGGACCACCGGGCCCCAGTAAAGTATAGCCTTTTTCCCCCCATGTAGCGTCCCTGGGAAGACCGTAACAAAAGCTTTGCTAAAGTTAAAATGTATAATGTCCACCACTTTCCACACATCCACAGAGCCAGTCATTTCATCATACAAGTTATTCAGGTTGGTCAGGCATGACCTGCCCTTGGAGAATCCACGCTGACTGTTCCTGATGACCTCCCTCTCTTACGAGTCCTTAAAATCACTTCCTTCAGGACATGCTCTATGATTTTTCCAGAGACTGAGGTGATGCTGACTAACCTGTAGTTCCCTGGATCCTCCTTTTTTTTTTTTTAAGGTGGACACCATATGTGCATTTTTCCAATTGTCCAGGACCTCCCCCAGTGACCACAAGCTTCCAGAGATAATTGCAAATGACTTTGCAATCACATCAGCCAACTCCCTCAGCACTCTCGGATGTATTCCTTATTGGATAATTAGAAAGGCCAAAAAAGAATTGGAAGAACT
This sequence comes from Emydura macquarii macquarii, assembly GCF_026122565.2. Lineage (NCBI taxonomy): Eukaryota > Metazoa > Chordata > Testudines > Chelidae > Emydura > Emydura macquarii. Next base: position 60,412 of record NW_027130386.1, read on the forward strand.
GTTACCCAAAGGCTCAAAGTAAAAAACCTGCCAAAAAAACAGTGGGGAAACTGGATGATCAAGGTGCTAAAAGAGTACTCATGAAAGATAAGACTGTTGTGGAGAAACTAAATGAATTCTCTGCATCAGTGTTCATGACTAAGGACGTGATGGTGATTCCCAAACCTGAGCCCTTCTTTTTAGGTGACAAATCTGAGGAACTGTCCCACAATAAGTTGTTCTTAGAGGAGGTATTGAAACAAATATATAAATTAAACAGTAATAAATCACCAGGACCAGATGGGATTCACTCAAGAGTTCTGAAGGAATTCAAATGTGAAATTGCAAAACTACTAACTGTGGTATGTAACCTATCATTTCAATGTGCTTCTTTACCAGATGACTGGAGGATAGCTAATGTGACACCAATTATTAAAAAAGGCTCCAGAGGCAATCCTGGCAATTACAGGCGGGTAAACTAAACTTCAGTACAAAGCAAATTGGCAGAAAAAATAGTAAAGAAAAGAATCACCAGAAACATAAATGAACATGATTTGTTGGGGAAGAGCCAACATGGTTTTTCTAAAGGGAAATCATGGCACACCAATCTATTAGAATTCTTTGATGGGTTTAACAACATGTGAAGAAGGATAATCCATTGGATATAGTGTACTTAGATTTTCAGAAAGCCTTTGAAAAGGTCTCTCATCAATGGCTCTTAAGCAAAGTAAACAGTCATGGAATAAGAGGGAAGGTCCTTTCGTGGATCAGTAACTGGTTAAAAGGTAAGAAAAAATGGATAGGAATAAATGGCCATTTTCAGAATGCAGAGAGATAAATAGTTGTGTCCCTCAGAGGTCTGTACTGGAATCAGTACTGTTCAGTATATTCATAAATGATCTGGAAAAAGCGGTAAACAGTGAGGTGGCAAATTTTGCAGATGATGCAAAACTACTCACAATAGTTAACTCCAAAGCAGACTGCTAAGAGTTACAGAGGGATCCCACAAAACTGGGTGACTGGGCAACAAAATGGCAGATAAAATTCAATGTTGATAAATGCAAAGTAATACACATTAGAAAAGAGAATCCCAACTATGCAAATAAAATGATGGCATCCAAAATTAGCCGTTAACATTCAAGAAAGAGATCTTGGAGTCATTGTGGATAGTTCTCTGAAAACAGCCACTCAATGTGCAGTGGCAACCAGGGGTCACCAAATGAAATTAATAGGCAGCATGCTAAAGACAAACAAAACGCAGTACTTCACACAACGCACAGCCAACCTGTGGAAAGTGTTGGCCAAAACGATAATGGGGGTTCAAAAAAAGAACTAGATAAGTCCATAGAGGAGAGGTTCATCAATGGCTATTAGCCAATATGCTCAGGGAGGCAACCCCATTCTCTGGGGTCCCTGAAGCTCTAGCTGTCAGAAGCTGGGAGTGGATGAAATTTTGACCTAAATAAAAATGTTTCCCTTCATCCATTTTTGGGGGTGGAGTTCACTGAAAACTCCATTGCCATGGCGCCCCCAAGCTGCAGCTGCCTTGATCCCTAAGAGAAATCAGAGACTTTTCATCTGCCTTTTCATTGTAACAGCAATGAAGGTTGCACTGATTAGAGTCTATGGCTGTGCTCTGGGTATGGAAAGGTCTAAATCTCCTGCCCAGATTATGGCTGGGTTTTTTTGCCTCACCAGCTATGCTAACCAGTCTTCCACTCCCTGTGCAGTCCTCTCTGCCCTTTACAAGGGCCTCTTTACTGTATTGAAGCAAGGTTATAGCTATAACAGCATAATCAGTACAACTCGGCCACCCTCAAGGCAGCCCTGTGACTCCTCTGAGCCGTATGCACAGCGCTGACAGCCTGGATTGCAGGAATTGAGCCTGCGGCAGGGCTTGTGCTGCTGTCCAGTGTGGTTTCATCACCGAGCATCCCCCGTGCTTGGGCTTCCTGCAGTTTGCCATTGGCCATGACTGGGTTAAAGCTGGCACACACTGAACCAATCAGCTGAGAGTCCCAAGTGGCCAAGTGGCCCCCAAGGAAATGGTCAAACATGCTTCATAAGGACAGTTGCAGCTTGTCTGAGCAGACACTGCCTGCTGCCTGTGCAAGCTCTCCGCTGACTCCTTCTCCGTTAGGGTGCAGACCTTTGTTGGTAGCTGCTCCCCTTCTCGCAAGCATTGGGTATGTTGGCAGGTTTCTGTGTCTTTAAATCTTTCAAACACCAAGGGAAGGGTAAAGGCTGCCAGCTGTTGAGATGGGCAGATGTTCTGTGCAGCGGCAGCTGACTCTGCTGGGCTGTGGGTGTGACAGTGACAGGGGCTGGAGAGCAGGCAGCACTAGGGAGCTGGGGAATGATTCCAGGTACACCGAAACGCCAGATTCAAAGGGAGCTGGGAGTGTGAAAACCCTGATGCCCCAACAAAGGATTTCTCAATGGGTCCCATTTCCAGAGGTGCCGTGTGCTCTGGAGCAGAGAAGAGCCCATGAAATATCAGTGGGTAATTCCCAAATTATTTCAGATTTATTTACTTTTGGAAATTCAATCGGCAAATCCCTGTTCAAAGCTTTTATTCTCTGGCTGGATTGGGAACACAGGAATTCTTAAGGCAAATGGAATAGTTCTGTTTCCCGATGAGGGCTCCAGCATTTCTGCCCTGTGGAACCTCCTCAAAGTTACAGGGCATCCTGCATCTCTGCCCTCTCTGTGGTTTCCGAATGCCAGATGTCAGCCTCGTCCTTTTTCCTCTCCTGTGGTGGAATCCCACCATTCTCCCACTCTCGGAGTGGATGCTGGCCAGCAGCACATTGTGGGTTAACTGGCTTTGCTTGGCAGGTCCGACTGGTTTTGTCAACTGGGAGTGACCAGCCAGCCTTACTGACCAAAGTATTTTATGTGAACAGTAGGAGTAAAGCATCACAGGAGAGAAAAAAAGGGTTTCAAAACAAGTCTTAACTCGAGCCCTCCCACTGTGACAGGGAGCAGGCAGGCTGAGCATTTTCTGACTTCCCCAGTGGTGTCTGTGTGTCTGTCAGTCTGAGGAGCTTCTCAGCAGCAGCTGCCCCACCTTTGTACAGACTCCCATCACTGGCAGAACAAGCTGTGTAACTTGCCTGGAGCCTGGAAATGAGGTCTTCACAGTGTGAAACTCAGAGGTTGTCTCAACCTTCCTGAAGTGTTTAGTGAGAGATGGCTTTTCTTTACCTATTGTTTCCCTTCTTGCTTGTTTTCCAGCAGCCTGCTATAAAACTATGAATAGCCATACTGGTAATATCCTGATATTTAACCCAATATAGCCATATCAAAAGCACAAGAATTGGGTTTAACATACACATTCATAATCATGGCAGCTCAGCTCCATGTCTGTCACAATACCGTTCCAGGGAGGCGTGTATTTTATGAATACAGTACACAGACAGTCACAGAGAGAGAGCAATAGACAACTTTCATGTGTGAAATGAAGTTTGATTTCCATGAATACTCAGGCATTTCACCTTGAAACCCACTTCCCGCAAACCCCAATTGTAGCTGAATAACAGGTGCTGGGGTTACTCTGTACTAGACCAGTGGTTTTTGACTTGTGGTCAACAGATCTTTAGGTGTGTTAGATTTCCAAAGGTATTCACACCATTATTTGAAAAATTTTATGGGTCTGGAAGTGAAGAAGATAATAAACCAGTGTACTAGGGAGTGAGAGCCCAGGCAATGAATATTGTATCTGCTGATCCCGTTCTGGATAAAGGCTGCAGATTGACATCACAGACCCTAAGGGGAACCAGTCAGCTATTGATCAAAGAATAGAGGAGCTACTACTTGCAGAGGATTTCCCATAATTTTGAGAATGAATAAGGGCTGAGAGGCTGCAATTTTTCAGTTTTGGAAGAAATCTAGTTGCCACACGTTACGTTTTAGGTCCCCCTCTCACCTGAGGAACCATCATTCAAAGACGATCCGATTGGAAAGTATGGGTTTACACGTGTGAGAGCAAAAGTATAGTTCTATAAATGCAATGGCAAAACTTTTCATCATAATACAATTATTACAAACCAAGATTTCATTACATGGGTGTATATCAAAAGCTACCAGCCAAGTTGCTGGAATCTGTAAAAGAAGGAACAGGGATAACTTTACTACTTAATGACATTTCCTTTAGAAAGTATTTCAGAGGTATTCCAACTACTCTTTGCAATGGGCTTATCATATTAATTTTTTATTCAGTGAGCAGTTGCATGATACTGTCTCCTGGTAACTGACCAGAAGTAGTTTCTATCACTTAAATTCTGGGTTGTTCACACAATACCTCCGCAATACTTGTATGAGAGTTTCCAAAAAGTCATGAGACAACAGAACCGCTGGTCTGTGTTTCAGCAAAGAGTAGAGATGAGGTGCAGAAAAGGGATTAGATAGTAGCTGTATGTAATTTAGGCCCATCACCTCTTACTCAAGAATGGCTGAAGTGACTTGCACACTCAACTGCATATGAGTGCAAAACTAGTCTTTGCACTATTCACAATTTGTGATGCCACCCCCTCTCCTGCCAAGATGAAGTAACTGTCTATGTCACTTGTAACTTGCCAAATATCTACAGAACCCTTGCCTGGGGAGAGGATGGGGCCCTGTGAGGATAAAGAGAAGCCTGTATGATAATCAGCCTCTAGATACAGTCAACACTGACCAGGAAAAGCTCTTCAGCTTCTCCTGCAGGGATTCTTGAAGTTTAGAGTGTAGCACTGGCATCATTTTGTAAGAGAAAGTGAATAGAGCCTGGTTCTGATTGAATTTACACATGTAAATCTGGAGTGATGCTGTTGCAGTTAATGTTCCTGAACTCAGAACCTGGAAAATTCATAGTAGTGAGGATTTTTTTTTAAAAAGTCTGAGAAGAGCTATGAACATTCCTGATTTGCACCATAAAATGTCTAACTAGTGTGTGGCAGAAGGAAACATTCTCTGGGAGCAGGTTATAGCTTAGCTGTCTATAGCAGGGCTTCTTCTACCTTCATCTGAAGCATCTTGTGATAGCCACTGGATACTGGGCTAGAAATAGTAGAGGTCTGATCCAGTCTGTTAATATCTATCTTGTATAGGTGGTTCAAAACTCCTCAGATCTGCCCAGTGGATAATTTTGGAGGGATTCTTTGGGCTACAATGTATCACTGGGAGTATTTGGTAAGTGAAAGTTAATAGAGCCCAATTCTCATCGAATTTCCACCTGTAAATTAGGAATGATGCTATTTTAGTCAATGTTTCTGAATTCAGAACCTGGCCCTTAGAATTTTTCCCATGTACAACAAAAAGGCAGTACAAAGAGGTGTAATTTGGGCTCTCTGGAATACAGAAAATAAAAAAAATATAATGAGGCAATGAAACACATTTATAAATAGCATCGGTGTAGGACAGATCAATACAATGACCGTATTAACCATGTGCTCGCATGATCACAATTGTAAAATCACGCAGTGATCAAGCAGGCTGTGGAACATATGGCCACAAGATATCAATGGGACCAAGGGTTTAGAAGGATTCAAAGAGGGACTGGAGGTTGATATGGGGAACCAGAAAATCCAATTACAGTAGTGAGGGGTTTTTCAAATAGCTTGAGAGGGTCATAAATCTTCCTAATTTACACCATAAAATATGTCTGTGTCAGGAGGAATTTTCCCCTGGGAGCAGGTTATCTCACAGCTGTCCATTGTACGACTTCTTCTATCTTCCTCTGATACTTCTATTTCTAGCCACAGGAAAAGGGGCTAAATGCACTACAGGTCTGATCCAGTCTGGCATTCCCTATCGGTGGTGTATGTGAGATTATAGGAACGGCCACACAGGGTCAGACCAATGGCCCATGAAGACCAGTATCCTGTCTTCCATAGGGCCAATGCCAGATGCTTCAGAAGGAATGAACAGAACAGGTAATCATCATGTGTAAATCCAAGAGTAGGTTTTTGTTGATCTTTCTTGACCTTCTATAAGACTCTAGACATGCACTGAGAGCAGAATAATGTCTCCTTCAATATTATCTAGTCTCCTGTTACTTTTCCTTTCAGGAAGTAAAGTTCAAAACTCCTTGGACCCACACAGTATATCATGCCAGCTGTCAATGATACCAAATTCCAACCTGCAGTCTTCCTTCTCACCGGAATACCTGGCCTGGAAGACGTCCATGTCTGGATTTCCATCCCCTTCTGCTTAATGTACATTATTTCCATATTAGGAAATTCATTCATCCTGTTCATTATAAAAACAGATCCCACCCTCCATGAGCCCATGTACATTTTCCTTTCCATGTTGGCCATCACAGACCTTGGCTTATCGATATCCACCCTACCAACAACACTGGGAATATACTGGTTTCACTCTAGGAAGATCGGTCATGATGCCTGTTTTTCCCAGCTCTTTTTCATCCACTCATTTACGTTAACTCAATCTTCTCTGCTCTTGTGCATGGCCTTTGACCGCTTTGTGGCAATCTGTAACCCGCTGAGATATGCTTCCATCTTAACGCTACCGAGAATAGCTAAGATGGGACTGGTGTCTCTGCTAAAAGGGGTAACCCTAATATTACCACTCCCCATTCTCCTGAAACAGCATCTATACTGTAAGGAAAGCATCCTTTCCCAGTCCTACTGCCTGCACTCGGACGTCATGACGATGGCTTGTTCAGATTTCAGAGTCAACATCATCTATGGTTTCTTTTTATCAGTCTCTTCACGGGGGTTGGACTTGATACTCATCCTCCTCTCCTATGTGATGATCTTTAAATCAGTGCTGAGCATCACATCCCACAGGAACCGCCTCAAGGCCCTGAATACCTGTGTCTCCCACATCTGCGTCGTCCTTCTCTTCTACACACCACATATTGCCTTATCTGTGATATATAGATTCGTGAAGAACCCTTCTCCGATATTTCAGATTGTACTGGGCAACGTCTATATCCTGGTCCCGCCCCTGATGAACCCACTCGTGTACAGCGTGAAAATACAAGCAATTCGTATGAGGATAATCGGGGTATTCGTCAAGTGAAGGGTCAGTTCATCACGCAGCTCCAGAGAATAAAACACCTGTAACTGTCTTCTTGCTATCCCCAGTCTCCACTGTGCAGGGAGAAGATCTGGGACAGCGAGAATCCAGCCTGAACAGCTGGGAGGCTGATCCTGTGGTTGTGTACTGCTCTGCTGGTCAAGGTCCCAAGTCACATGGGGAGTCTTTGCCAGAGTTTGGAACTTTTTGTGTTTTGCCTGAATCCTGGTGCCCTGCCTTACCCACAAAACCCTCCTTCCCTTTCCCAGTCACAGGATAGGAGCATAGGGTCACGACCTAGAACTTAGAGCAATGAAAAGTCTTCTCCTTTTTTGTTATCCTGTTGCACACTGTTGTGGGTGTTCCTAGTTCAGCCAGAAGGTTGTCTTTGATGTTGAAATTGCTGGGTGAGTTTCTAGGGTCTGTGCGATACAGAAGGTGAGACTTGATAATCACTGGTCTCTTCTGGTCTTAAAATCTAGGAATAGTTACACCGCAAATGGCATTTATTTCCATTGTCTGATGAGAGTTTACAAACATCTTCCAGTAACTGGAACAACTCTTTTAAAACTTGTCCTCTGTGTTTTAAATCCATTTAGACCTCTCTGAAGAAAGAACCAGGTTCACACCTAAGCTACGTGACATTTTTCAGACAGATTGTTCATTTGATGGAAAATGCAGGTTCAGCTGACCCAAAACGATTCGCAAATTTGACAAAATAGTTATCACCATTCACAAAAATGGTCAGAGCTGAGGGAGAAGGTGGTGGGGCTGTCTCTCGTTACCCAGCAGAATCTTCAGGTCAGTTATTAGAGTACTCATGTGGGTTGTGGGAAGGCCCAGATTCAAATCCCCCCCCTTGACCAAACCTGAAATGGAGTCAATAGAAATTCAGAAAAATTTAAGATTTGGTTCAGCCTAAACCAATATTTTTTTCAATTTTCCAGAATTGCCAATGGACCAAAAAATCAGTTGCGGTGGCACTGGGAGCCCTTTCAAGGGATATAGGCACCCCAAAATTTGTTTAGCCCCCCTGGTAGCCACCCCGTCTGGTGCAAAGGGTGGCATGTGCCACTGTCCAGCCATCCAGCTCTGAATGTTGAAGATATGCAGAGTTGTCCTTAAGCAAAATGACGCACTAGGTGAAGGGAGCTCCCCGTACAGTGACCCCTATCCTTGTAAACTGGGAAGATGGGGGCAGGAACCAGGAGTGGAGGTTTGTGCAGCCAGGGGAGATTCCTGGAAGTGGATCTGACCTGTCCCCAGGAGCAGCCCCGTGCAGGGAAAGAGGAAGTCCCGCCCCTCCCTAGCTCAGCTGATACTACAAGTTGGAGTCTGGCACATGGTAGGAGCCCCTGGCTGGGCACGCCCTACCCAGAGCTGGGCCCAGCGCTTGAGGACTACAGGGGCCTTCTGCTTGACTCTGTGTGTATCTGTGTGTGTGTGTGTGTGAGGGGGTCTTTATAGCACAGTGTGACATACCCCAGCGTATAATCTGGACTCTTTGAATGGCTGTGCCCTCTTCATTCACCAGCTCAGGGTGGCTTTTGCACTGCTCTGCTGATGAAAAACACAACCCTCCATGCTCTGGTCACTCATAGCCCTAAGCATGAAACGTTGCGTAAATGCTTTCCCAGCCCCTCATGTACTACACACAGGGAAGCATCTGCCACTTCTCTCGGCCCAGCCTTGCACCCCAGAAATGTCTTGTACTGTCCAGGCTGTTCACTGTACAAAGCAAGCTCATGTAAATCCGTTTTTCCAGCAAACAATGATAATTATGCACAAGCATTTTTGTTTCAAGCAGGGTTTCCCACACCCTTTGACCCAAACACACTGGTTACGATAAAGTAGTGAAACAAGTTTATTAACTACTGCAAGAAGGATTTAAAGTGATCACAATCATAAGAAATAAATGTCAAAATTGATAGTGAAAAAAATAAAAAATAAACACGACTTCTTATTCCTAAACTATACCAAGTGAAGTAAGATTTGAAGCAAACAGTTTTTCTCACCCCATTGGATGGTGCAGGCAGTTCACAGTTCTTGGTACACAGGATGGATTTCCTTCCCAGCCTGGGACCAATCTCCCCAGTTCAAAGTCTTTCAAGCAATCTTGGTGCAGTAGAAATTTTGGAGGAGAGAGGTAATGAAAAATCCATTGTTTCTCATTTTGTGCCCTCCTCCTCTTCTCCAGTAACATCTCCTGCCCCCACTGGGTGTAATCAAAGCAGTCTCCTATGCATGCACGTGAGATTCAAAGTGTAATTTGGGCCTGACTCTGACCTCCTTTCCACCAGTATAAGTCAAGTATAATGATCCTGAAATTAATTCAGTGACTCTGGATTTGCGCTGGTGTCACCGACAGCAGAAATTGGTCCTTTGAGTTCAATGGGTTTATTTCCCGATTTTCACTGGTGTGAGAGTATAAGGCCCAATGGGCTAAATCTACCCCTCGTGTTACACCATTGAAGGCAATGGGAGCTCTGTGTGTAGAGATCCCAAGCTCTTTGGGGCAAGTATTGTGTTTTTGCTCTGTGTTTGTGCGGTGCCTCATACAATGGGGTCCTGGTCCATGACAACAACTAGCTGGTGCTACGGCAGTACATATAATGACACTTAATAATTAGTCGAGGATAAGCCCCTCTTCATGTCTTTCAATAGCTGCTCTGAAGTGATCTTTACAGCTGTTGAGATTACATTCAACATTGCCTTGGGAAAAACAGAACTGCCTTCATATTTAGAGCATGATTTCCAATAAATCATGTTCAATGTTCTAGCAACAACAGCAAGGAAATGGGAAAGGAGCACTGATTCCACAATGACTTCTTTAAATTATATCAGTGCAATGTTATCAACCTGGCCAAACTGAAATTTGGCCTCTGAACAATTTTTATTACATGGTTCTGCTTTGGAAAGTAATTGAGAGGAGTGGCCAGATGGCAACTCCAGCTCTGCTCATCCTCAAACATTGGTGTCTTCTGAATGCAAACCCAAATCTGGCCCCCATTTCTCTAACAGTGTGAACCAAAACTCTGGATCCAAACACAATGTCACTTTGGGTGGTTCAAAAACTGTCAAAAATTATCTAGGAAAATGCTTTCTGAAAGGTAGATTGGCAACAGAACACAGAAAAAATATTAGTAAATATAAGAAAATAGCTACAAACAGAGAAATGCTTCGAGACAGTGAATGGTTTGACCAGAATCTACTAAGTGAAATTCTCTCTTTCCCTTGAGAATAATCTCTCCTTTGGAAGCAGTGTTATGACTGGATGTTCTTTGGATGGAGTATTTTGCATATTCATCTACAGAACTGTTTGGCTTGGGGAAATGTGAGATACACAGGTATCCAAGGCCTTGAAATACTCTTTCTGGGATGCAAGATTCATCGCTGTCTTGAGGATCAGAACGTCAGACAGAAGAATGATCATGGTGTCCAACCTTAATGTGCAAATGACTATAATCATACCATGCAAGCTGTTGACCCTCTCATCTGCATAAGCCAGTTTCAACGCATCCTGATGCACACCATGTGAGTGGGAGAGCACATTGGATCTGCGGAAGGGGAAACATTTAATAAGGAATAGTTGGAAGACTAAACAGATGTCCCTAAATAAAATTGCTACTCCTATTTTCCCTATTACTGAATTGGGGAGTAGCGAGGTCTCTCTCGGAGGATAATATATTGCAATAAGGCAATCAAAGGACATTCATCCAAAGGTATGGATGAAGAATATCTGGATGATGCAGGCGTCAAAAGCAATTTCCCTGGCATTAAACCTAAACATTCCAGCATTGTTGGCAAGGTAGGCCCAGATTGGCAAGGGATAGTAAAAAAAGGAAAAGGTACAAGGGTTCATGGAGGCTTTGTTCTGTCCTGATAAAAAAAGAGGATAGTTACCGTTCCCTACCACTGTCAAGACGCATGCGACAAACAACATGAAATCCATCCATGAGTTTGCTCCTGCTTTGCAAGGGCACCTATATGGATGAATATCTGATGGCTGAAGATGCTATTATTGACTGTCGACATAATGTCCCGGTAACGTTCCTTTCGGTGTCAGAGCCCTGAAATAAAAACATTGTTCACCGTATAGAACCAGAGTCCATAAAGACTGCCAGAAATGCTGTAGTACAGCTTCATGCCTCTGTTAGATATTAATGGCTCAGATCCTCTGATGGTGGAAATTGACGTCCTTCCATTGATGCCAAAGGGGCTACTCCTATTCACGCTGACTGAGGATGTGGCTTAGTGTGAATTAAACTCATTAAAGGCACCTGATTTTCAGCGAGTAAATCCTCAGGACTTTTGCCAGTCTTGCCCCTTTAAAGTGTCTCATGTTGGGCACCTGAAATCCATTTAGAAAATGTTGGCCAAAACCATGGTTTATTTCACTCTTAAGGTACTGAATTGAATAGACAGGCTGAAATCTTCCTGTTCTGCACACTGTTCATATGGCCATCCAACATCTTGGCAAATGAAATGAACACGACAAAGTAAGTCAGTGGTGCTTGACTATAGTGTGGGAGAAGAGGCCAATGTGCGAGCGGCAGACCTTCCTACAGTGGCTACAGCTCCACTTGTCAGATAGAGGTTGGAGCACATTCTGCTTCTTTGCTCGCCTATGCTCCTCAGCCTTGGCTCTCTGATGACTCGCTGAGATGACTGTACCACCCTTGACCCGGCTTCTCCAGACTGAGCGGTTGTGGGCCGGGCTCTCCCCGTTGTCAGAGGAATGCTGAATTTCTTAAGACCCTTCTTGATCTTGTCGCTGTATCGGAGCTTTGGCCTTCCTCTGTGTCGCGCGTAGTCCTTGAGTTGCTCACAGAGCACGAGCTTCGGCAGACGAGCTTGAGACATGCACTCCACATGTCCAAGCCAGAGAAGCCCACGAGCGTCCAGTCTGATAAACGGACACCTTTGTATTCAGGGTTAGCAGATTCTTGTTCCAGACACGTGAGGTAAAGTTTACCAAAGGTGATGGAGGCTTTGCTGAGGCTCACATCAAGTTCTGTATGAAGGCTAAGTGAACTGGTTAACGTTGAGCCAAGATAGCAGAAGTGATCCAGACCTTCATTACTGACGTAGACTTTAGGTGGCACGTTAGTGCTATGTGACATGACAACTGTTTTCTTAATACTGATTACCATGCCTAACTTGATTCATGCATCAGAGAACTACCCCCAGTCACACCTATGCAATCAGATGGACGTCAATGGTGTAACGGAGGACTTTGCAGATGTACATCAGGGCAGAATGGGACCCATTGGTTGATTCCAAAGAGGAAATACTCATCTCTTCCAACCCTAATCTTCTATTATTCTATGATTTTCCCTACTGAACCTGTGATTGTTTTCAGTATTGTTTGACCAGGGAGGATTTACCCCAATGTCTGTGAAGTAGGAAAGAGCACACTGATAATTTTGAAATCCAAAGATAAATAAATACAAAAATAAACCAATGGATTTAGTGGCTGTTATGAAAAGCCAAGAATTTGCGAAAAATATATCGCCTGCAGCAGTATTGAAGGACGACAGTTTTGATCTAAATTAAGGGTTTGTGTCCATATAAAAATGATACTGCTTTAACGACACTGGTATGGCTAGAGCAGTGCAACCCTCCCACCTCATCGTGGATACACCAAACCCTCTGCTGACAAATACTGACATTTTCAACGGCAACAGTGATATGTACGGTAGAGGAGAGAGCAAATGCAGATAAGAGAGAGAGTCTGTCTGCCTCGGAGAGATCCCAAAGCTGATTGCTTTCTACACCGTAATGGAAAATCAAACAACAGAAGAGAAAACTGCAAACATAAACAAACTCTGTAGGTCATTTCACTTTCTGAAGGAAGCAAAGAGGCAACTATTACTGAGACATAGCCAAGAGACGACTGTTGTTCAGTGTCCACTGCACAAACTACATGAAAAATAAGCTAACAGCAGCATTATCTGCTTAATGTCCCAAAGCTAGCCCAAAACTCTACAACTATCTGCAGGGTATAAACAGCAGGGGGACATGCACATGGGCTTGACTAGAAAGTCTGGGGATGAACTTCAGTGAGGCAAAATTAGGACTCAATATCGCACGAACTTCATGAGCTACATGAACTTTGCTCTGTTAATGAAGGAAAGAATCTCCCAAAGAAAGGGCAGAAAGCTCAGGTCTGTTAAATGCAGGCTGTGCAAACTCACTTGTCTTCAATCCTGCATTCACAGAGACAGGAACTGGGCAGTCTGATAGTGGTTTCCATTACGAACTTCTTTGACTCAGGCCCAGATTCAAAGATGGAGTAAATCTGTGTGGCTTTACTGAAATCCGTAGAGCGATGCTGATTCACACCAGTCGAGGATTTGGTTCTTAATGGGGATTTAAAGAGATAAACACCAAACAGATATGAAGGGTTACAAGCGAATAACTATGTCATTTTTTCCTAATCTTTTAATCGTTTTTGTACTTCTCGAATGCATCCACATCCTTCTTGAATCATGGACACCAGAACGGCACACAGGATTCTAGCAATGGTTGTACCACTGCTAAAATAACCACAGTGCTCCTACTTGAGATTACTCTGTCCTGCATCCCAGGATCGCATTAGCCCTTTTGGCCACTGTGTTCCACTGGGAGCTCATGTTCAGCTGATTATCCACCATGACCCCCCATCATTTTCAGCATCCCTGCTTCCCAGGAGACAGTCCCCCACCCTGTAAGTGTGCCCTGCATTCTTTCTTCCTAAATGTAGACATTTACATTGAGCCATATTAAAACACATATTGATTGCCTGCCCCCAGGTCACCAAATGATCCAAATCACTGTATCAGTGTCCTGTCCTCTTCATTGTTTACCACTCTTCACATTTTTGTGTCATCTGCAAACTTTATCTGGGATGATTTTATATTTTCTTACAGGTCATTGATAAAAATGTTAAATAGTGCAGGGACAGGAACCGGTCCCTGTGCCAGTGTTATGCTCCGGGCTAATTTTGCTTGTTGGGTTTTGTGTGCAGGTGATGCTGGTGGCCTGTGTTGTACAAGAAGTCAGATTAGATGATGAGATGGTCTCTTCTAGCCTTAGATTCTATGACACCTCTGGAAGCACCCATTCAATGATGATTTCCCATTGATAGTTACATTTTGAGACCTATCAGTTAGCCAGTTTTTAATGCCTTTAATGTGTGCCGTGTTAGAACTTAGAGGGATGAGCACATGCTCATGTCCTCAAGTCCTCATCCTATTCCAATCCTGATAATTTCTGTATATTCAGCCTTCCTAAATTCCCCCAGCACTTTCAATGGGATACAGTGCTCTTCCCTCCCCAGCGTAAACTGGTTTGAGGTGTTGCTGTGTGCGGGTTAAACAGTGGTCATGCTCTGCGCTAGAGGTGGCTGCATTTATGGCTATTAACAATGTGGTAAAGGTCAGGGAATTAGGCCTGTTGTAAGTGCAAGCACAATAAGAAACTCTGAGACAGAAAGTGCTTCATGCTTCAGCAACTGTATCAAATTAGACGTTGGGGAAGTTTGGGGTCAGATCCTGATCCAAACTGTCCTGCTCAAATTCTAGGCTCTCTGAGATGCACAGGAAGAAAGTGCAGCACCACTAGCCTGGCACCCTGCCTCTGAGCTTCATTTCTCACACTAACTGAGTCCCTGAGCGCCAAAAGTGCACAAATAAAGCAATGTCTCTAACTATTGACCATGGACTCGGTGCATCTCCTGTCCAGTCCACAGAGGCTAGGAGTTGGGTCCTCTGGTAGGGATAAAGCCCTTATCAGAGCTGCAGCAACTTGGGCTCCTGGTGCCTGAGGGCCCTGGCTCAATCCCAGGGACTGGCCAAGGAAGTGGCTGTCCCGGAGGCCTTGCTCTGCTTTCCCTGCACAGAAAGTAAGCCATGCATTCTCCTCACAGACGGGGTGACTTTATTTTACACTAAGGAAAAGCGTCAGGGAAAGAACAAACAGCCTGCTGGAGTCGGAGCAAGCAGAGCATGAGTTTCACTTTGTAAAACCCTCCAGTCTCTCTCCACCCCAAATCCAAACTCAAATCCCTCCGTGCGCCCCAGTGACTCGCAGTCAGAAGGCCACGCCCACTGACCCCCAGTCCCCAGCACTCACATCTGCCTCAGGCCCTGACGTGCAGCTGCCTGGATCGTTCACTAAGGGCCCCCCCCGCTGGGAAAGGCAGAGTGGGCAGAGGGAAAAACAGCTCTGAGCTGCACTCTGGGTGCACGGCGTGCAAGGCTGCCGTTCGCTGAATCGGAAGCAGAACTGTTCAGATGCGTGTCATAGCTCCTACACTGCTCCAAACTGCGGGAGATTTGACTTCAACAAAGTCCCACAGGAAGATGGTAGCAGAACCAGGAACCGGACGCAGTCTCCAATGTGACAGACCATTTCCCCTAATCACCAAACCATCCTTCCCCTGCTGCGTTCCCTGAGATTATCTGAACAACAGACCCCAGATGCTGCATTGCTATCAATGAGCCATCCAGTTCTGTCTGCATTCCCCTCGTACTGCAGGATGGAGCAGGAATGACTCCTCCTGCTCCTTCACACCAGCTCAGCAGAGCCCCATCTTCTGTTCTGGGGCACAGTCTGATGCAGCGGCACCTCTAGCTCAGTGTTTGAGGTAAAGCTCTGTAACTACTAAGAGGCACACAAGGGCTATGTAGTCCCCAGAGGTGGCATCAGGATGTCTGATGAAGCACACAGGCCACCAGGGACATGCTGCAGTCGTGGGGTTCCCTGGTATTAACTGTTATTACTTTCTCACATGTTATTTTTTCCAGTCCTGCCCTAAATGTGCTAGACACCTAAGAAACACAGTGGAAGCCGCTGCTCCGGAGACCACACAAGAGCAGCCCCCTGAATTTCCTCACATTTGCTCTTCAGCTACAGGCTAACTAAACGCACAATCTTCCCTCTCTCTGGTTTTCCTCTTCCTCCCACAGCAGAGCATAAACACTGTGCTGCAGATAGTGGTGGGTGGGAGGCAAGACTGTGTGTGGATTCAAAATGGAGGGCAGACCATTTATAACACAAATGGTGACTCTGCTATACAGCTTTCCCATTATTGCCATGCATGGGTTCCCCTCCAGATCAGACTTGTGAGGATAATCTGGTGGCAGGGAAATAAGCAGGCAGGTTAGCATTTTTCAATGAAATTGAAATTTATTAAAATTGATATTGGGGACAGCCTCGCTCAGCGGCAGTACATGCTCATTCAGGTTCCGGTAATCCACTGTTATTCTCCAGGAGCCATACGGCTTGCGCGTGGGCCCTTACGGGCAGCTCACGCTGTGGCTGGGGCAGTTTCTTTACATACACGGGGTGGGACTGAGCTATCCCCAGGTCTCCCAACTGATCCATCTGCTCGAGCAACTCTGCTATATCCTGCATGTTCCGCCCTTGCACTGCTCCCAATAGTGTTAGCAGCAGCCCCTGGGACTCGATTGGGATTCCCATGGACAAGAGTTACTTCCACCCGTTAGGGCGCGCAAGACTTTGTAACGCGAAATCAGTATAGTGTGACAAGAGCAAGGCCCTAAAAGCAATGCTAAGCTTCTGCAGCTTGAAAAGCAAGAGTTAAGACCTCTCAGGAGCAGAACCCAGACGCTGCCCTCTGCCTCACTTTAGGCCAGAGGAGGAAGTGCCTTGGGGTCTGGAGCATCCTGAGACGACCACAGACATTTGTTAATGCTTGATAAGCTAAAAGGTTCCTATTTTAGTAATAATAAAGGGGAAGTGAGGCTATGGCTAGGTTCTTTTTGAAGTAAACAACAAACATCACCTTATTCCAAAAGGTCCCTAGCTAACTACCAATAGACTAATAGCAACTAAGTGTTAAGGCCCAATCCCTACTGGGATTGAGATATACGTCATGTATTACTGGGTAGGGCTTGCTGCAAGGTGAGGGGGGAAAAGGGGTATATCAGTCCCCCGGGAGCCTCCCCAAGCGGAGACTCTCCGTGGATCCGTGGAAGCGCTAGCGGATACCTCCGTCAGGCGGTTCCCGTATGCCACTCGCTTATCAGAACGAAGTATGGGTTTCCTTATTCTTGCAGTGGTAAGCGCCCCTGTACCCGTTTAAATAGATCTCTTCCTACTATATCAGTGGCCCCCCAGGAATATATTGCGTTAGGCATCCTCTTGGCGGGTCTCTTCCTGGCTTTATGGTTCACTTCTCTGTTCATTAATTGCAGCTGCTGCTGCGGTTGCTCAGCTCATGATAATAATAACAATGTATAAGCATGGACACTTCCCTGCAGTATAATATGCCCATGCAAATCTGTAAGTTGCTACTTTATATCCTTGTGGTTAATAGTACTTTAATTGTACATTTCACCTTAAGACTTATGCCGGAGCTTCAGTTCCTGTTTGGTAAAGGACTGCCGCTCCTGTCTTTTTTATGCTATTTTATGTAATAAATAAGTACTTTTAACATCCTTTTTGCCAGTGTGCTCCATCCCGCCACCGAGATAAAAATACCGAACACTACACCCCCGTACCCACAAGCACCATCACCCACTGGGGGTTCCTTCCTTTTTTCCCCATAAATAGTCAGATGTACATAGGAGCGTCGGTCTCCCATTGTGTAGGTTCGTACTGCAAAGCCTGTGGGGGCGGGAGAACCCGCCACCACTTCATGCCAGACTGCTCGGGGTCTTCCATTGAGTCAACTCCGAGTAAGATATTTGTTTTTTGTATAATAGCCAGATTGTGGAATTTAACCACTGCCACATATTCCATTTTGCATTTAGGTTTCCCAACCCTACTTGTACCAAATCCACATTAATATATATTTGTTTACAGTGCTTATTAATTCTTTTCTGCTTAATGTAACATACCACACAATATTAGTAACAAGACAAACAGCATGAAATATAAAACACAATCTTTGTTGCAATAATAAATTCATGGTATTGTTCTTCAGCTGTTTTGCTGATGTCCACTTTTCCTGAAGTTCTGAAATACAAAAAGAACATTTTTCTACCCCCTTTTGGGAGTGACAGATTATTGCTTAGAATACTTCTTGCTTTTACAAATCCCCTTGCTGATTGCAGGCAAAACAGAGGAATTACCTCCATATTTTCCTGTGTCTGGCTGACTTTTTCACGGCCATAACTTTCGTTTAAAAAAAAATACTGAATTTTATGAAGCATGGAAATACCTAAAGGGTTACTTTGCTAACAAAACCAAATCATTAAACCACAAACTTCCTCCTTATAACACTGTTACCCTTTAAGCATTTCCACATTTCTTAACTGTTTCATTCCCTTGAAGGGAAGTTCCTTGTGCAGTTGTATGAGTGACACTGTTTGTACAATTCACCATTATTTCTTCTTTGTATTACGCATGCTTAATGCATTTTGCTGTATAACAATGAAGTGGTAATAAGTCTGTATAAAAACTCTCACACAACGCAGATCGGGGGCACAGTTCAGCTGAAGCTCTTGCCCCAGGTAATTACCTTGTAATAAAGGTCTTTTCCCTGCCCACCCAAACAGAAGTGAAGACTGTGTTTTCTTCTACAATTCTTGGTGCCGTGACTCAGATCACTGAAGCTCACCTGGGTGTGCCAACGTCAGAGTCTACATGGGCAGAGTAACAAGAATGAGAGTACAACTGCGGGCACCCTTCAAATTCTCCCTTAAATGGGGTAGTTTGCCGCTGGTGGTTCTGTGAACCCCGAAAGATTTGGGTGATAATTCTGTGTTATCTCCTCCTCTAATTCATGACCTGACTCTTTACCCTGCACTTATTACTGACAAAGCCTGGGATAAGGTTTACGCGATCATAAGAACCGGACTCAGATAGGGCGTGCAGAGCGAGAAAGGAGATCGGTAGCTGTCTCAACTTCAGACGCCAACGGCACCACAATTAGGTAAGAGGCCTTTTAAAATCCCTAAGAGTTGGTCTCAGAGGCCATTGGTAGTGTCGTGCATCTCCCTTCCCGCACAGCCACCTCTAACCGAACTTGGCAGTGGGCAAATGGAAAACAACCTTACGGCCAGATCCTAAGTAAAGGAACTTGAGTAAGTCGACTCTGGTTTATGGTTTTGTATTGTTTGAAAGGATGTTGATTATTGTATTCAATATGGGTATGGGACAAAGTAAAGGGGCTCCGCCAAAAGAGTCCTCTGTTTTTATATGTATGTGAATTATGGTCCAATAGAACTCTCTCACCCATGATAATCCGGTCAAACAGTTCCCAAAGGAGGGCTCTTTTCCCATGACACAATTCTCCACTTAAGAGGAGCCTGGGAGTCAAAGGGAGCCAGGATTAAAGAGCCGGAGTGGCAGGCATATTTTGCATGGTATGAGGAGTCTTATAACAGGAGGGAAAAGTTTAAGGTTAAAAGCTTGCAGAATACTATTGAAAACCTGTAAAAGCTGTAGTAAGAAGTGAGAGCTTAAGGCCTGTAAAACAGGCTAAGGCCTAAATGGAAAAAGTCGAGTGAACAGAAGTATAAGGGGTATAGGAAAGTGCTGATTCTGCAAGGTTGTAAGACTGCCAAAATATTACTAAAATATGTAGTAGTATAAGAGGTACCAAGATACTAACTCTCTGAAATGACACTTTTATGGGTAGAAATGATACATGGAGTGGCGGTGCCCAAATCAGCCAATCAATGGAAAAAGGTGGTATTAGACTACGTCAGGAGGGTGGCAACTACCTACATGAAAGGGGGCAGACCTGAAAGTGTATGTAACAGTGTATAAAAGAGGGTGTCAGAGGGAATACCTGTGTCCGATCTAGGGGATAACGGAAAGTCCCGCCGTTGGGCCGAGACCATTGTAACACCGCCAATATTAAACTGACCCAGAGATACTCTGTAAGTCATTTCTCATTGTGCCGCACGCAATAAACCTCGCTTGGGCGCCTTCATTACTCAGCTAATCTGTGGTCGTGTTGACTCATTTGATCGTGAGAGCCGTCTGTTTCCTGGCCAGAGCTGGGACAGCATCTACACAGGGACACACGCAGCCTACACTGATAAACATCGGTAACCAACACACCGAGTACCACAAAAGCAACTGGACCAGACTAACGAAAAAAAGCCACAGGAGGCTGACAGACCATGGACCATCTTGCGTTCCACTTTACCCTCAACTTCCAACCAAACTAGGGGACGAGGTAGATGGCCAGGATCAGACGGATGTTCTGGACTTGCCCCGGGCTTGCTGCTAACGCCATCCTCCCTGTCCAGCCTTATCTGGGGCAGGGGGCCCAAGCCCTATGGCCCCACCTCCCTCTTATGAGGCACCGCAAGACCCAGATAAATCCCCGATACCTTGCCAAAGGCCCAATAATTCACAATATGAGACCCCAATTAGTGATAGAACTTGTAGTAAGTATAATAGGCAGGCTGAAGCAACAGAGCTTATTGCCCCATTGCAACAAGTTCCAGGGGTTGGGGATCGTATTATGGAAGTGTATCAACCATGG
Organism: Emydura macquarii macquarii; assembly: GCF_026122565.2. Classification (NCBI taxonomy): domain Eukaryota; kingdom Metazoa; phylum Chordata; order Testudines; family Chelidae; genus Emydura; species Emydura macquarii. Next base: position 80,864 of record NW_027130386.1, read on the forward strand.
ACAGCCACTGAACTTAGAAACATAGTTAAGGATTTCCCAAACCCCAGGGATAGCCCTCAAAAGTTTAAGGAAGAATTAGAAATATCGATTAATTGTTAGAACCACACATACCAAGGATTTGAACTGCCTCCTTATGTTAGTGGTCCCTACCAGGGATAAGGATAAACATTTTAGGCAGGCTGCTTGGCCAACCACGGACCCAGCTGTGGACCAAGACCTCATAGATGCTAGGAGAGAATTACTCTGGGCTAACCCAGAACTTTTTCCTCGAAAAACTGACTGGACACGCATTCATAATTGTAAACAAAAACCAGGTGAAGAATCATATGACTATTTAAACCGATTACAACTTCTCTTTGAAGAGCATTCTGGCATTCAAGAACACTTTTTTTCCTCCTCCTTCTCCTCCCTCCCCTTCCTCTCCCTCTCTGCTTTTCCTCCCCCCCCCCCCCCGTTTTCTCTGCATTTTCTTTCTACCCCCCTTTTTTCCCCCCTTTTTCTCTCCCTCTACCCTTCGTGTCACTTTTTCTTTTGTTTAACACTTAACGGATAAAGGTGCAGTTGGAATGTTAAAGGAATATTAGTGTGGTTAGCCTGTGCTTTAAAATAATTTCACAGAACTAATTGGTTGCTTTTCACCCCCCCCCCCCCCCCCACACACACACCTTGCACTTTTGTTTTTCTAAAATTTTAAGGAAGGGAATCTTACATATACTTTAAAAGTAAAACATTTTTAACAAATCTCAGACTAAAGTAGCTGTGTTGCAAATATTGTGTCTGGTGGCTCATGTTTTACAATCAAAATATGCCACCTTAAGTATGCAGCTCATTAAAAACAGTGGCTGATAAATACAGTAAAAGAACAAACCTATGCTGCCAGTGAAATGTTCAAGCTATGGCAGCAAAGAATGATATAATAAAGCTAAAATATGATTAATTGAATGCAAAAGTAAGTAATTTAAGAAAAGGAAAAGAGTTAAAGGTAGCTTTTGTAAGAATTAATACTACAAAAGTTAGAGACAATTGAAGAGTTAAAAGTTGTGGAATGTTGAAGGGTAAGAGTTATGAAAATGGTATACAAGTAACAGCGTTAAAATATTTGGGTTTAATAATATTTAATAAAGTAAATATATGTATAATTTGGTACAGTCACATTGTGAAGAAACCTAATAGTTTAACCAAATAACACAAAGGGGTCAGGTAGTGGCTAATACCATGTTATGTCCCCAGGAGCCTTTACAGCTCTTCTGAAGGAAAATGGGCCCTTTTCCTAAAGGAATTGTCTGTAAACAATTAATTGTATATAACTGCTGTGGGCAGCAGGCAAAGGAACAATCTAATTTAAATCATTTAATTACTAAACAATTGGTCAAATTTACAAAAGGAAATAAGGGGTTTCCATTAAAATTTGACTGTTTTAAATGTACAAAAGAAATATTTAAGTATAAGTCTGTAAAAATTGTAGTGTAAAAAAGTATTATGCAAACACAAACAAAATTGTGGCAAGGGCTTCTCAAACTGCTAATACCGGCATGGTGCAAGGAGGCTTCCTCGAGCCACCATGTCCACGGTACCCATTTAACTATTAACATTGTGGGGAGCATTGCCAGCAGATCAAGGGAATGTAATTTGTGTACAGCTGAATGAAAATAATTAGAGCAATGCAAGGGAAAAAGAGAATTTGTGTGTGGAAATATATTGTGTAAATCTGTATGGTTTTAAGGACCTAAACGAACACTCTTGGTTTGTAAAGAAACTCTGCTTGTGGTTTCAGATGAATAGGTTTGGTTAGCATTTAACCTTTTGGGTACGTCCATATTTTATAAAGTTCAGCATCCTCTAAAGACCAAAGTTGTGGCTGTGGGAAAGGCAGCCACAACAAGAAGAATGGGGAAAGACTCTGGATCTTTTTTGTTGATAAAGTAGCACAAAGGAACTGCAAATAATGGACATATCTGGGCAGTAAACAAACAACTTGAAACAAAAAAAGGCCACAGGCACTCCTATCAAAAATGTCCCCTTTGTGTCCAAACTATTGGATGCCATTCAACTGCTTTTTAAACTTCTTATAGTTAAATGCCAGGCCCATATAGCTTCCACTGACACAGTGGCCAAAGGAAATTTGTTGGCTGACTTTTATGCGAAACAGGCCGCCTCCTGACCATTCCATTCTTCTTCTTCCCCAGCATGTCACCTCACGCCTTTATCGCTTCAAGGTGGTCATGCCTCACCCAATCCCGACCTTATGCCATTATCTAAAACATTGATGGAAATATTGAACAGAACCGGACCCAGAACTGATCCCTCCGAAACCCCACTCGTTATGCCCTTCCAGCATGACTGTGAAACATTGATAACTACTCACTGGTAACGATTTTCCAACCAGGTTTGCAACCACCTTATAGTAGCTCCAGCTAGATTGTATTTCCTTAGTTTGTTTAAGAGAAAATCATGCGGTACAGTATCAAAAGCCTTAGTAAAGTCAAGATATACCACATCTACTGCCTCCCCCCTATCCACAAGGCTGGTTACCCTGTCAAAGAAAGCTATCTCGTTGGTTTGACATGATTTGTTCTTGACAAATCCATGCTGACTGTTACATGTTACCTTATTATCTTCTAGATGTTTGCAAATTGATTGCTTAATTATTTGCTTCATTATCTTTCCGGGTACAGAAATTAAACTGACTGGTCTGTAATTCCCCGGATTGTCCTTATTTCCCTTTTTGTAGATGGGCACTATATTTTCCCTTTTGCAGTCTTCTGGAATCCAAGATTTTTAAAAGATAATTGCTAATGGCTCAGATATCTCCTCAGTCAGCTCCTTTAGTATTCCAAGACACATTACATCAGGCCCTGGTGACTTGAAGACATTTAACTTGTCTAAGTAATTTTAACTTGTTTTTCTCCTATTTTAGTTCCTGATCCTGCCTCATTTTAACTGGCATTTACTATGTTAGACATCCAATTACACTAACCTTTTTGGTGAAAACCAAAATTAAGAAGTCATTTTGCACCCCTGCCACTTCCGCCTTTTCTGTTACTGTTTTTCCCCTCTCATTGAGTAACAGGCCTACCCTGTCCTTGGTCTTCATCTTGCTTCTAATTTATTTGTAGAATCTTTTCTTCTTACCCTTTATGTCTCTAGCTAGTTTAATTCGGTTTTGTGCCTTGGCCTTTCTAGTTTTCTCCCTGCATACTTGTGTTATTTGTTTATATTCATCCTTTGTAATTTGACCTAGTTTCCACTTTTTGTAGGACTCTTTTTTGACTTTTAGATCACTTAAGTTCTGCTGGTTAAGCCAGGATCGTCTGTTGCCATACTTCCTATCTTTCTTATGCAATGGGATAGTTTGCTTTTGTGCCCTTAAGAATGTCTCTTTGAAAAACTGCCAGCTGTCTTCAGTTGTGGTTTCTCTTTGACTTACTTAACAATAGGATCTTACCTACAAACTCACTGGATTTGCTAAAGTCTGCCTTCTTGAAATCCATTGTCTTTATTTTGCTGTTTTCCCTCCTACCATTCCTTCTATACCAATATGTAAATCTGGAGTGAGAATGTTGAAGTCAATGTTCCTGAACTGAGAAGATAGCCAATTACAGTAGTGAGGATATTTTTAAGGTCTTGAGTGCTATAAACCTTTCTGATTTACACTATAGAATTTGTCTAACTAGTGCATAACAGGAGGAAACTTTCTCTGGGAGCAGGTTATCTCACAGCTCTCCAGGTCTTCCTCTACCTTCCCCAGAAGCATCTGGTACTGGCCACGGGATCCTGGGCTAGATGAATTATGGGTCCGATCAAGTCTGGCAATGTCTATCTTCCTATTGGTTTTTGGTCCCATATAGTTTTTACTGATCTTCTGTAGTTGGGCTCCTAGAAGTCAAGCTCTGAAAGTAGAATGATGTCTTGTTAAATATAATCTATTCTCCTTATATTTTTCTTTTCAGGAAGTAATGTTCAAAACTCCTTGGACACACCCAGTGCATTATGTCAGCTGTCAATGATAAGAAATTCCAACATTGTTCTTTCTCACTGGAATATTTGGGCAGAAGAACATCCATGTCTGGATTTCTAGCCCCTTCTCCTTAATATACGTTACTTCAATATTAGGAAATTCAGTCATTCAGTTCATTATAAAATCGGACTCCAATCCTTCATGAGCCCATGTACCTTTTCCTTTCCATGTTGGCCATCACAGACCTTGGCTTATCGATACCAACCATGCTGACAACACTGGGAATATTCTGGTTTAACTCTAGGGAGATCAGCCATGATGCCTGTTTTGCCCAGCTATTCTTCATCCACTCCCTTTCCTGCATAGAATCCACCCTGCTACTGTCCATGGCTTTTGACTGCTTTGTTGCAATCTGTAACCCACTGAGATATGATTCCATCTTAACCCCACCCAGAATAGCCAAGATGGGACTGGTGTCTCTGTTAAGAGGGGTGGCCCTAATATTCCCACTCCCCATTCTGCAGAAATAGTACCGATACTGTCAGGCCAACATCCTCTCCCATTCTTACTGCCTGAACCAGGAGGTCATGATGATGGCTTGTCCAGATATTAGAGTCAATATCATCTATGGCTTCTTTATGACAGTCTCTTCAGTAGGCTTGGACTTGCTGCTCATCCTCCTATCATGTGATGATCCTCAAAACAGTGCTGCGCATCACTTCCCATGCAGAGCGGCTCCAAGGTCCTGAACACCTGCATCTCCCACGTCTGCTCTTTTACATGCCAGGGATTGTCTTGTCTGTGATATATAGATTTGTGAAGATCTCTTCTCCCTTGGTTCAGAATGTCCTGGGCGAAGTGCCTTCGCTGGTCCCGCCCCTGAAGAACTCAATTGTGTACAGCATGAAAACCGAACACATTTGTGCAAGAATAATCAGGGTATCCGTCAAGTGAAGGTTCAGTTCATCATCAGCTCCAGGATCTTAAACCTCTGTGACTGGCTCCTTGCTATCCTGACTCTCCACAGCACAGGGAGAGCTCTGGGGCAGCAGAGCATCCAGCCGGTCAAGCTCACAAGTTGGTTCTGTGATTTCTACACTGCTCTGCAACTCAAGGTCCAACTTCTCACAGGGAGTCTGTGCTAGAGCTCAGAAGTAACAGTGAGTTACCTTATTCTTGGTGCCCTGCCTTAGCTACAAGATCCTCCTTCCTTTTTCCAGCCACAGGACAGGAGCAGAAGTAACGATCTCTAAATAAAAGAGATCAAAACTCTTCTCCTTTTTGTGCTCCTGTTGCACACAGCTGTGCGTGTTCTTCTCAGATGTAAAATGTCCAGTTCTTTTGTTGAATCCTCCTAATCTCCTAAGCAACAGCAGCTGGTGGCTAGGATCTTCACGCATTCCTTATGCATAGTTTAAATAAAATACATCAAGATCAAGCTCACTCGACTGTCATGGGGTCTGGGTTTAGAGCAGAATTTATTATTATTTTTGTCTTTTTCTGATTTGAGAGCGTGGCTGGGGATGTGAAGCACTCAAAGTAGAACATGATCCCTGGGCACTTTCAGGCTAAACTAGGCACCTGGATCTGGTATCTGGTGCATTTTGCAGCACCAAAGCCATGCACAAGTACGATGGGCCTGAAGTGGGATGGGACCCAGCAGTTGGCTCTACAGGGATCCTTCATCCAAGGCTTAATAATAAACCCTATCTCTCATAGAGCACTTGTCACCAGGAGATTGATTAATTAAACAATAATATATGAGCATGGGACCAAATGGGATTCACCCAAGAGTTCTGAAGGTACACACACATGAAATTGTGGAACTGCTAACTTTGTAATGTAACTTATCATTTAAATCAGCTTCTGTTCCAGATGACTTGTGGATAGCTAGTTAGACAACAATTTTTAAAGAAGGTTCCAGGGGAGATTCCAGCAATTATAGGTCAGAAAACTTCTGTACCAGGCAAATTGATTGAAACTATAGTAAAGAATTATCAGACACATAGATGAACACTCTTTGTTAGGAAAAGTTAACATGATTTCTGTACAGTGAAATCATACCTCACCAATCTACTAGAATTCTTTGAGGGGGTCAACAAATACATGGGCAAGGGTGATCCAGGGGATATATTGTATTTAGATTTTCAGAGAGCCTTTGACAAGCTTCCTCACGAAGCGCTCTTAAGCAAAGTAAGCTGTCATGGGATAACAGAAAAGTTCATTTTGTGGATCAGTAACTGGTTAAAACATAGGAAACAAAGAGTAGGAATAAATGGCCAGGTTTCAGAACTGAGAGGGGTAAATAGTGGTGTCCCTCAGTGGTCTATAATGGGACCAGTACTGTTCAACACATTCATAAGTGATCAGGAAAAAGGGGTAAACAGTGAGGTGGCAACATTTTCAGATGATACAAAATTACTCAAAATAGTTAAGCCCAGTGCTGACTATGAAGAATTACAAAGGAATCTCACAAATCTTGGTGACTGGGTAACAAAATAGCATATAAAATTCAGTGTTGATAACTGCTAAGGAATGCACATTGGAAAACACAATACAACTATACATATAAAATGGTAGGGTCTAAATTAGCTGTTACCACTCCAGAAAGAGATCTTGGAATCTCTATGAATAGTTCTCTGAAAGCATCCACTCAATGTGCAGCAGCCGTCAAAAAAGTTAATAGAATGTTAAGAACCATGAGGAAAAGGATAGGTAATAAAACAGAAAATATCATAATGCCACTGTATAAGCCCATGGTTTGCCCACATCTTGAATACTGCGTGCAGTTCTGGTGGCCATCTCAAAAACGATATATTTGAATTGGAAATAGTACAGCGAAGAGTGAAAAAAAATGATTAGGGGGAATGGAACGGCTTACATATAAGGAGACATAAATAAGACTAGGCTTATTAATAGGTTGTGAAAGAGATCTATAAAATCATGACTGATGTGGAGAAAGTTACTAAGAAAGTGTTATTTATCTCTTCTCATAAAACAAGAGCCCGGGGTCAGCCAATGAAATTAATAGTCAGCAGGTTTTTTGTTTTTTTTTTTTTAAAAGGAAGATCTTTTTCACACAGCTGGCAGGCAGCCTGTGGAACTCATTGCCAGGGAATGTTGTGAAGATCAAAAGTATAACTGGGCCCAGAAAAGAATTACACAGGCCCACAGAGGACAGTTCCATCAATGGCTATCAGTCAAACTGGTCAGGGAGACAGCACCATGCTCTGGGTATCTCTAAACCTCTGACTGCCCGAAGCTGGGTCTAAGAGACAGGGGATGGATCAGTCGCTAAATTGCCCTGTTCTGTTCACTCCCTCTGAAGCATCTGGCACCAGCCTCTCTCGGCAGACAGGACACTGGGCTCCATGGACCATTGGTCTCACCGAATATGGCTGTTTTTGTGTTCTTAGATTGTTCCACAGATGGATGGGTCGCCACAGACAGGCCATTTCCAGGGGCTCCCTCTTCAGAGAGCCAGCATAGCCCCACTAGCAGAGGTCCCAGGGCTGCTCAGTACGGAAGGCTGATGGGGGGCTGGTGCTGAGACCTAGAGGTCCGGTAAGAGAGTAACAGAGGCTCACGTTTTGAACTAGAGCTTGACTGGAAAATAGAGGATATTTCCCCCATGAAAAATTTTGACCCATAGAAAAATGTTTCTTTTTCATCCATTTGGAGAGGGTTTCATATAAAAATGAATTTTCATTGAATTATACTCAGTTGCCATGGTGCTGCTGATAATAGCAGGTGCTGCCCCCAGCCCTCCTGGCTTCTTCATTGGCCTGCCTCCTTGTCAGTCAGGCTGACCCGAGTTGGCTTCTCTCCACTGGCCCTGGGCGCTGTGTCTGTTTCAGAGCCCTGCTTCCTCAACAGATGCCAACCAAAAAGACCCACTAAGTTTCAGTAAGGGGCCAATAAATCCCATACATTCCCACCTGCTAAAATTCTGCCACAACCCGGATTTTCACACCAGCGCATCTAGGTCGTATATTAATACCATTTACCAGCATCCGTTTATACATAAAAAAACCTCCTTTAACAATTAACAAAAAGAACATTTAATGTATTTAACACTCCATGTCCACTTCTTTATGTTATACATGATAATATTCATCAACATGCCATACAGTTCATAACATAATCATCCCTAAGTTTAGCGGGTGGTATATTCTTAGTTCTCTGGGATCTTCTTAAGAATGGTGGTTCCTCATTCATATTCCCTACGCTCCTATCCTCAGGTAACACTTGGTCAGTTTCAGGAATCTGGCCATTTTCATTATGGTTTGGGGTTGCCCCACTCTGTTTCCCTCGGCATTCAGTTTGTGGGACTAGAACCATTCCCCCATGGGTTTCATTCTCCTCAGGGCATGTTGGCCTATGTCTCCTTTTGGTCCTTGATTGGACTAAGGGTGTAATGTTTTTGCTGGTTCCTATGTACTACTCTTTCAGGGCCTCCCCGTTCAGGCCGGATAGTGTAAACTGGCATCTCGGGGTTGTTGTGAGCAACTACAATGTAGGGATTTGACTCCCACTTGTCCTGTATTTTATTGCACCCCTGTTGTCTATGGGAACAAACCAGTACATGGTTGTCAGGACTGATGAGAGCCCCACTGGAATTGCGATCATATGTCCTTTTCCTACTTTGGGTTGTGTCTTTAGTTGTACCGAGAGCAACTTCACAGGCAGTCTTCAGTCTGTCATGGTGACCTTTGACCCAGTCATCCAAATTAGTCACCTCATCCTCCTCAGGGTCCTCTCTGCCCTGAATATCTAACGGCAACCTGAGATCTCTCCCGAACATGAGATAAAAAGCAGAACCCGTTGACGAATGAACGTGGCTGTTATAAGCCAACACCAGTTCAGGGAGATGTTCCTGCCAGGCTCAATTCTTTTCAGACCGGACTGTTTTTAGCATGTCGTGTATCATATGGTTAAATCTTTCACACTGAGCGTTTCCTTGTGGGTGATACGCTGTTGTTTGGCTTTTGGCTATACCGTACAGTTTGCACAATTCTGATATCACCTCAGATTAAAAATTTCTTCCCTGGTCCAAATATAACTGTGCTGGACAACCATAGTACACAAACCAGTGTTTTATGAGGGCTTCAGCCGTTTTCCATGCTGTCTGGTTTTTAGCTGGAACTGCAACAGTGAATCGGGTAAACATGTCCATGAGACTCAATACGTTTTCATACCCCTCTGAAGATCTCTCTGGTCATGTGTAGTCCATGGCTAAGACCTCCATTGGGGCAGTCACATTAGTACAAGTCAAAGGGGCTCGGATGGGAGGAAACACATCCTTGGCTAAGGCATACCATTTGCACTGATGGATTCATATTATACGTTGCTACTCATCGTGGGCCAGTAGTAATTCCTCCTCATCACCTCAAAGAGTGCTCCTGTCTCCAAAATGCCCCCCATGATTATGTCTGGCTTCGTAAACTTGCTGGCGTAGTGACACAGGCACCACTAACTGCCACACTTTTTCACCATCTCGGGGATGGTATGTCAAATGGAACAGCATACCGCGGTGTAATCTAAGACATTCCCACTGTCTGACCAGCTTTTTAGACTGGGGGTATCTGACCCTAAATGTTCGGTCTGGTTTTGTTCGGTTCGTGACACCTGCTAAAACAGGTCCAATGTCACTTTTCATTGCAGAGTTTGAATCTCCTCCCATGAGTATCCTGACATTATCGTACTATCCCTTTTTACCAGGTTTTGTACTACATCTTGTATCGGCACTTCATCTACAGACAGGTCTGCACAACATCTGCAGGAATGACAAGGAAATCTTTCTCCAGATCTTTGCCTTCTTCTGGTTCCTCCTCTAGAGATAACTTAGACAAGATATCTGCATTGGCATTCTGCTTTTCAGGTTTATACTGTACGTTAAAAGCATAGGCATGCGCAGCACATTTTCATTAGGGTGTGAACATTTTCATTAGGGTGTGCACCCAGTTAATCGAGGGTGTTAAACTCAGCTCCACTGTCAGGCAACATTTGAATTACCCGCTGGCGGAATTTACGCAAAGTAACAGTCTCCGCCGAAATATGATGCTAGACAGGGTGTTTCGGCAGCAGATCGTGGCGTGTTCAACATTGCACAGCTCCGTCCGCTGATAAACCGTGCGCCCTCCACACTTACAGCAGCGTCATTGAACAGATTGACATGGCAGCACAGGAAACATAAAAAAGGTTTGTGGGACGGATACAAAAGGTATCTATGACGCCCCTGCTTTAGGGCACGCCTATGTTCAAAAGTGAATTCAGCAAGTTGGGCTACCCACTGGTGTTCAACTGCACCTAAGTTAGTCGTTGCAATGTATCAGAGTGGATTGTGGTCCGAGATCATCGTGAATTTAGAGTAGACTAAATAATCCTTAAATTTTTCGGTGACAGCCCATTTCAAGGTAAGCAATTCTAATTTAAATGCACTGTTGTTTTTGTTATTTCTTTCTGACCTTTTCAGCCCTTGGCTTATATATGTGATCACATGTTCAGCCCCCACCTGCCTCTGGCTGAGCACTGCTCCCAGACCTTGCACCCTTCCATCAATTGTCACTATAAATGGCAGGCTAAAGTCGGGGTATGCAAGTACAAGTGGCTGGTGTCTTAACTCATCAAAAGCTGCCTGATAGGCATCATCCCATACAAAGCATTGGTCTTTTCCTTTCCTCTGAGCCGATTGGCCCACTAGTCCATATGGGGGGGCAGCAATGCACGCAAACTTTGGAACAAATCGTTTTTAATAGCTCATGAAGCTGAGAGCCTGCCGCACTTGCTTGGTGTTCTTGGGGACTGGCCAATTTTCCAGTACCTTGGTCTTCTCCTCATCTACCTGGATTCCATCCTTCGAAATCACATGGCCAAAAAGAATTTGACTTTTTCATGTAGGAGGCATGACTTGCTTGGCTTCAGCTTCAACCCATGTTCCTTCAAGCATCCAGTGACTCTTTCACACGCGGTAGCAGATAGACATCCTTGCACGTCACCTCATTCAGTTTCCTGTAGTCACAGCAGAATCGCACCCTACAATCCTTTTTTATTACGATCACTGCGGGTGAGGCTCAGGGGCTGTGACTTTCTTTAAGGACACCTTGGGCCTCTAGGTCTTGGATATGTCTTTTTACCTCCTGGAACACTCGTGGGGAGATCCTCCAGTGTCTTTGCTTTATCAGGACAGCATTTCCAGTGGGTATTTGATATGTCGCCCTGGTGGTGTAACCAAAGTCTCGCTCATTTCTGGAAAAGACATCTTGATATTTCTCCAGTAGTGCCTGTAAATGACTAGCTTGTGTAGGGGTTAAGTTCTGGAGGTCCACTTGAACTGGAATGGGTAGCTCCCCATCGGGTGCCTCTTGCGCTGATATGCACAGTGCTCTCTTTTCTACTTTTGTGACCCAAAGCTCATCCCCGTCTTCTTTCAAAGCCACCCTCACTGGGGGGACCATTCCTTCAGGTCAGTGTACCTCTGCCACTCTGGTCCGGGGACACAATTTTATGGTCTTTTCACTTGAGTTTAACAGCCTGACTGGCACTTTTTCTTTGCTGGCATTAGCAAGTACATTTGCAACCAAGAGCCCATTAGGGAGACTGGCCCCAAGTGTTGGCTCAACAATCACTTGGTACCCAGCAGCGTCCATCAATAATCTTCTCACCCAGGGTAGGTATAACCACCTTCTGTCTCCCTGCCACTTTAACATATTGATATGTCTCATGGGACTTGGGAAATGGCCCCATCTCTCCACTCTGCTTCAGTGTAGCATCCTTTTTAGGTTGCCCATGATGGTTCATCTCCTGGGTCCCTTCCCCTATCATTAGTAATTCTTTCATCTCTCTGATAATATTCATCCCGAGAATTCCCAGGACCCTGTTCTCCATTAAATTCTTTTCTGCAGCTGTGTCCTTGAGGATAATGATACATTTCCCGGGAAGCAGTCAACTCATTACCCTATGTCAGCTTCAAGGCACCCCACAACAGGGATGGTTAGTCCATTAGCTGCCGTCAACTGTACAAATTGAGTATTGTACATGGTCAGATCTCTCTCCTTTAGATAGCTTTGGAAGTAGGATTTGGAAATAGTGGTGACTTTGGATCCACAGACTATCAAGCAGCGGGTCCTCACACCTGCTATGGTTATCTTCACTGTCAAGCAGTCTCCAAATGCTCAACCACAGAAGTCATTGAACACACTAGCATCATCAGGGTTTTCCTCCTGACTGCTGGTACGCTGCCCTTTTCCTAGGGACAGCCGTAGAAACCCTTCTGTCCTCACCCGGCCTTCCCTTGGCAGTGGGTTACTTGCTCCTCGTGCCCCCTGGGTTTCAGTTGCCTGGGGACCCGGCCTCTTTCTCAGTGGACATTCCTGGCTAATATGTTGATCTTGGGGGCCCTGAGGCCTTGGGATGCCTTTGGTTGCTAGTGGGGCTCTTTCCTTTCATCACCTCGGTCATCACTTTCAGCATCTCCCCCTTCTGGATTGTCAGTTTCTGGATCGCTTCACTTAAACTTTCTAGTGTTAACTGTGTTTGGGGCAGGGCCTTTTCCCCAGTAGTTGCATTCACTAGGCCCCCACTTCATATACGGGTGTCAGACTTGGCTGTCTCTTCCACCAGAACTTCCTCTTCTTCAGACCATGTAATAGCAGCCAGCGTTAGTTCATGGAACTTCTTACCAAGCTCTTCCTTAAACCTCCTTTTCATTTCCCGGTGGAGGGAGTCATCTCAGAGCCCCAACACTAACTGCTCTTTCAGAACCATAGCTGGGGCTGGGACTCGTCAAGGGTCTTGCCGCTCCACCTTGCTCATTTTACTGTGGAGATCATATGCGTATGCCTGGACAGTTTCACCGGGCTCCTGTTTTCTCTTGAAGAACTCCTTTAGTCGGGTTCCTATAGGTACCTTGTCTCCAGACACTTCTAGGAGGAGTTCAGACACTTTTTCCACATCTGCTTTGTCTGCCTATGCCATGAACTTTACTGTGGCCTTGGCCTGGCCCTTAAGGTGTTCCTCAATGAAGTCCACACGATCTCTTTCAGGTACTCATAGTACAGCATAGCCACCTTCACAGACTTGATCCATTCCTCTACTGTAATGTCTCCTGGTCTAGTCGGGAAGCAGCTGAATTCTACGAACTTCTGCTCCCGTGAGACATAAATGGTAGGAGGTTTCTTAGCTTCTGCTCTCTGTTGGTCTATTACTGCCTTAGACAACAATAAGACTTCTCTCTGTTCATCTCTGGCTCGTTGTAATGCCTCTGCTTGGTCTCAAAATCTGTGTTGGAGTTCAGCAAACACGGCCCATAATTCTTCAATTCCAGCCATGGTAGGGCTCTCAAACAAACCTGGACCGTGCTACCAGAACTCAACCAGTTAACCAATGGGGTGGATCCTATAGGATCCTGTTAGCGACACCAATTATGTAAGTGGGGGAATAGTCCCACTATTGTGGGGAGATATCCTGGCTCACACACACTACCCCGGTGGAGTTAGTTAGCAAAAGGATCTGAGTCGTCGCTCCCGCTCCTTTTACCCAGAGGCCGGCCTGACCTCAAGAGCTCCCCTTCCACACTCTCCTGTGTGGTGGGATCCCTGTAACCCCGACAAGGCTGGGCCCAACATTCCTGGAGCTCAGCCCCACAATCTAACCGTGTTCCTTAGTGCAGGGGCTAGGATGCCCCACTCCAGGGTACTAACTCTGCACCGGGCGCTTCCCTGACCCACTTATCATACAGTGCTAAGTGATACAATTTATTACACAAACAGCAACCAAACATCAAATACAAAAATAAGAAAAGATGAGAAGGCTGTTTTCCTTTAATCAATGCTGCCCCTGGACCGGGGGCACCTATACACAGAGTCTCTTGGGTGTGACAGATGCTCACAGTGTGTGTCACATGTCGCAGGCCCCTGCCCAGGCCTGGCTGCATGGCAGGGGCACTGTGGGTCAGACACGGGCTCTGGGGGGCAGGGCCCTTCTCCCCAGCATAAGTCCACTCACCCCCTGTTGGGGTCACGACCCCCCTCATAGTCTGGCCTGAGTGGCCTCTGGGCTGGGGGCATCTCCTTGCACTGGGCTCTGCCCAGGGTCCCCCTTACGTCGCTGCCCACAGCTGCTCGCTCATCGCACCTGGCCCCAGACGGCTCCAGCCCCAGCCCCTATCCCGCTCTGCTCAGTACAGCTGGGCTCTCTGGGATTCCCTCTGGCTCTGCTGCTGTGGGTCACCTCAGCTCAGCTACCTGGCCTGGGCTTCTTCTCTCCTCACCCAGCTGCCGGCTGCTCTGTCCTTATCTTGGCCCCGCTCTCGTACCAGGCAGGCCCAGGCAGCTCCAGTTCACATGGAGGATGGGAACCTCTGCCCTCCTGGCTCCCTTATTGGCCTGCCCGCCCTGTCAATCAGGCTGAGTTGGCCTTTCTATGCACTGGCTCTGGGGCTGTGTCTGTTTCAGGGCCCTGATTCCTCAAGAGATTCCAGCCAAAAAGAACCACTAAGTTTCAGTGAGGGGCTCATAGACCTTTACACAAGGGCAAGTCACGCCTGTCCAACCTGATTACCTTCTATGCTGAGATGACTACTTCTGAAGATGTGGGGCAAGCAATGGATATGATATACTTTGACTTTAGCAAAGCTTTGATATGGTCTCCCACAGCATTTTTGCCAGCAAGTTAAAGAAGTATGGGTTGGAAGAATGCACTATTAGATGGATAGAAAGCTGACTAGATCATCGGGCTCAACAGGTAGTGATCAACAGTTCAGTGTCTTTTTAACAGCCGGTAACAAGCGGGGGCCAGTCCAGGGGCCAGTTTTCTTCAACATCAATAATGATCTGGAGGATGGAGTGAATCACACTCTCAGCAAGTTTCCTGATGACACTAAGCTGGGGGGAATGCTAGATGTCCATATGATTTATGAGGAGAAGCTGAGGGAACTGGGCTTCTTTAGTCTGCAGAAAAGAAGTGGTGGCAGATGACAGAACAAGGAGCAATGGTCTCAAGTTGCAATGGGGGAGGTCTAGGTTGGATATTAGGAAAATGTCTTTCCCTAGGAAGGTGGTGAAGCACTGGAATGGGTTACCTAGGGAGGTGGAGAAATCTCCATCCTTAGAGGTTTTTATGGCCTGGCTTGACAAACGCCTGGCTGGGATGATTTAGTTGGGGCTGGTCTTGGACTGAACAGGGGTTTGGACTAGAAGACCTCCTGTGGTCCCTTCCAAACCTTATCGTCTAAGATTCTTTGATTTGATGTCCAGGTGCAGCTGCCTGGGTCCCGCAGAGAAATTGGAGCCATTCTGTCTACCTCTTCTTCATAACAGGAATGAAGGTGGCACTGCCTGAGTTTCTGGCTGCCCTCTGGATATGGAAAAGTCTAAACCTCTCCCAGAGTCTGTGACTGAGGTTTTGTGGCTCACCAGTTACTCTAACCAGCCGTCCCTTCTCAGACCTGCCCTGTCCATCCTCTACAACGGCCCCTTCAGCAGATCCCGTGGGCAGTTGCTACTGTGACAGGCCCCGTAGCACATCACCAATGAACCTGTGCTCCCAGGGAGCTGGAGAGGGTCCTAGAGCAGTTGTGGAGGCACAGAGATTGTGGGTGGGAGGGTCTAGCTGTTAGGGGATCACTGAGAACTGTGCATAGCTTTGGGAATCCGTGGATGCTGGGTCACCCTGTTTATATCCCATGGAGAAGGGAAGGGACCTGCCCTAGTGGAACAATCTGAGGGAAATTTTCCTGTGTTTGAAATATAGGAAAGGGGGTTCCCGGGGAGAAATCTGACCCTACATAACTATTATTAGTCTGATTTACTGTATTGCAGCAAAATTACAGCTGTAACAGCATCTCCGGTACCGCTCAGCTGCCCTCAAGGGATCCCTGTGACTCCTCTGAGCCATAGGCACAGCACTGACAGCCTGGATTACAGGAATAGAGCCTGCGGCAGGGCTTGTGCTGCTGTCCAGTTTGGTGGCATAACTGAGCATCCCCTGTGAATGGACTTCCTGCAGTTTGCCATTGGCCGTGACAGGGTTAAAGCTAGCATACACTGAACCAATCAGCTGAGGGTCCCAGGTGACCAAGTGGCCCCCAAGGAAATGGGCAAACACACTTCATAAGGATAGTTGCAGCCTGTCTGAGCAGACACTGCCTGCTGCCCGTGCAAGCTCTCCGTTGACTCCTTCTCCATTAGGGTGCAGATCTCTGTTGGCAGCTGCTCCCCTTCTCGCAGGCATTGGGTACGTTAGCAGGTTTCTCTGTCTTTAAATCTTTCAAGCACCAAGGGAAGGATAAAGGATGCCAGCTGTTGAGATGTGCAGATGTTCTGTGCAGCGGCAGCTGACTCTGCTGGGCTGTGGGTAGCTCAGAGCCTGTAATCTATTTCGGTCATTCCAGGTACACAGAAACCCCAGATTCAAAGCGAGCTCAAAGTGTGAAAACCCCGATGCCCTGAGTCAGGTTTTCTCAACTGGTCCCATTTGTAGAGGTGATGTGTGTTCTGGCCCAGAGAAGAGCTCGTGAAATATGAGTATTTCCCAACCACCTTATGTTTGGTTCCTTATGGGAATTTCTGTCCTATAGAAATCCGCACAGTTACAGGACATCCTGCATCTCTGCCCCCCTCCTGGTCTCCAAATGCCAGATGTCAGCTTCACCCTGTTCCCTCTCCTGGGGTGGATTAACATCATTCTCCCACCCTCAGACTGGGCCCTGGGCTGCAGCCCAGGATGGGTCAACTGGGCTTGCTCAGCAGGTCAAACTTGTTCTGCAAGTTAGCTTCTTGCATTTGGGAGTCTGTGACCTGTGGTGACCAGCCGGTCTTATTGAACCCAATTATCTTTTAATCTGAACAGTAGGAAAAAAGTGTCACATGGGAAAATAAAAGGGTTTTAAAACAACAGTCTGTACGTGACTCTTATCTCAAGCACCCCCACTCATTTGGGACTCTGGCAGAATGAGCATCTTCTGACTTCCCCACGCTCTGTGTGTGTGTGCGTGTGTGTGTGTGTGTGTGTGAGTCTAAAGCATTTCTCAGCACCATTGAACTGACACCTAGCACGGGCGAAACAAGCTGTGTAACTTTGCTGGAGCTTGGAAATAGGATCGTCTCAGCGTGAAGCTCAGATGCTCTCTCTTAATCTCCCTGCAGTGAGATCTGGCTTTTCTTGCGCTATTGTTTCTCTTCCTCTTTGTTTTCCCACAGCCTGCTATTAAACTAGGACTATATCATACAGTGCACAGACAGTCAGAGAGAGAGAGAGCAATAGATGACTTTCATCTGTGAAATGAAGTTTCATTTCCATAAATACTCATGCATTTCACTTTGAAACCTGCTTCCCCAAACCCTCATCATAGCTGAGTAACAGGTGCTGCATTACAATGTACTACAGCAGAGGTTATACTCGGTGCTTGTACAACACACTGGACCAGACCCTGAGGGGTCTGTGCAATGTACAATGTGGTTATTCGCACCTGCATTTGAAATTTTGTAGAGGTCTGGATATGAAAAAGTGTTGACAACTGGTGTACTAGAAAGTGGGAGCCCAGGGAATAAATATTGTATATGCTGATCCCAAAGCCTGCACCGCTACGGTTAAAGGCTGGAGATTGACATCAGTGAACCAGCAGAGAACCAGTCAGGTATGAACCCAGAGATAGAGAATGTAGCAGCAGCAAAGGATTCCCCAGTCTTTTGTTTGCTGATAGGCGATTGAATGAGGGCTGACAGGCTAGAATCTTTTCAAGTTCTCAAGAAACCAAGATGACACACGTTATGTTTAGGTCCCCCTCTAACCTGAGAAATCGTCTCTGAAAGAAGATCCGAGGGGAAAGAATGGGTTCACATGTGTGTGCTGAAGTATGGTTCTATAAATGTTGTGCCAAAACTTTTCATCATAATACAATTACTACAAAACAAATGTTCAGTACGTGCATGTCTAAAGAAAGCCAGCAGCAGAGATGTTGCAGCAGGGGTAACTTCACTACTTAGCAGCTTTTGCTTTAGGAAATATTTCAGAGGTATTCCAAACTCTCTTTTCAGTGTATTTATGCTATTATCTCTTTGTTCAGTGAGCAGTTGTATGATTATGTCTCCTGGCAGGGGAACAGAAGCTGCTTGTAACACTTACATTCAGAATTATGTACACAATAATACTGATACAATTGGGTATGATGTTTAAAAAAGTCATGAAACAGGAGAACCGCTGGTCTGTGTTTCAGCAAAGAGTAGAGATGAGGTGCAGTCAAAGGGATCATATAGTGCTTGTATGTAATTTACACCCATCACCGGTTACAAGAGCATGTCTGAAGTAACTTGCATGCCTCCCTCTCAGCATTTTATGCAGCCCCAAGGCTAACAGGGCAGGCAGCTGTCCCTGGTTCTCTAATTAGGTGCAGGTTTCTATCCAGCCATATCAAATTTACGTCCCTAAACTGGAGCTGGCATGACAGAGGGCAGACTAAGAAGTTCTTGCTCAGCACTCTGTCACACTGGTGTTTGCACTATTCACCATTTGGGCTCCAATCCCTCCCCCGCCCAGCTGAAGTAACTCACTGTGTTAGCTTGGAACTTGCCAAAGATCTACAGACCCCTCGCATGAGGAGAGGATGCGGGTCCTGTGAGGATAAAGAGAAGCTTTTAGGATGGTTGACATGCCTGGTTCCAGTCAATACTGGCCGGGCAAATCATTCAGCTTGTTTTGGAGGGATTCTTTGGGGCACAATATATCACTCAGAGTATTTGGTAAGTGAAAGTTAATAGAGCCCGATTCTCATCGAATTTACACCTGTAAATTTGGGGTGATGCTATTTTAGTCAAAGTTTCTGAAGTCAGAACCTGGCCCTTAGAATTCTTCCTGTGTAGTACAAAGACGCAGTACAAAGAGGTGTAATTTGGGCTCTCGGGAATAGAGAAAATAAAAAAAAAACCATATAATGAGACAATGAAGCACATTTATAAACAGCATCAGTGCAGGACAGATAAATGCAATGACCGTATTCACCATGAACTCACAAGGTCACAATTATGAAATCACAGAGCGCTGAAGAAGGCTGTCGAACTCACAGCCACAAGATATCAATGGGACGAAGAGTTTAGTAGGATTCAAAGAGGGACTGGAGGTTGATATGGGGAACCAGAAAATCCAATTACAGTAGTGAGGGGTTTTTCAAATAGCTTGAGAGGGTCATAAACCTTCCTGATTTACACCATAAAATATGTCTGTGTCAGTAGAAATTTTCCCCTGGGCGCAGGTTATCTCACAGCTGGCTATTATACAGCTTCTTCTATCTTCCTCTGAAACTTCTATTCCTAGCCATAGGAAAAGGGGCTAAATGCACTACAGGTCTGATCCTATCTGGCATTTCCTATCGGTGGTTTATGTGAGAATATAGGAACGGCCACACAGGGTCAGACCAATGGCCCATGAAGACCAGTATCCTGTCTTCCACAGGGCCAATGCCAGATGCTTCAGAGGGAATCAACAGAACAGGTAATCCTCATATGTAAATGCAACAGTATGTTTTTGTTGATCTTCCTTGACCTTTTGGAAGACTCTAGACATGCACTGAGAGCAGAATGATGTCTCCTTCAATGTTATCTAGTCTCCTGTTACTTTTCCTTTCAGGAAGTAAAGTTCAAAACTCCTTGGACCCACGCAGTATATTATGCCATCTGTCAATGACACCAAATTCCAAACTGCAGTGTTCATTCTCACTGGAATACGTGGGCTGGAAGACGTCCATGTCTGGATTTCCATCCCCTTCTGCTTAATGTACATTATTTCAATATTAGGAAATTCAGTCATTCTGTTCATTATAAAAACAGATCGATCCCTCCATGAACCCATGTACATTTTCCTTTCCATGCTGGCCTTTACAGACCTTGTCTTATCGTTATCCACCATGCCAACGACACTGGGCATATACTGGTTTCAATCTAGGGAGATCAGCCACGATGCCTGTTTTGCCCAGCTGTTCTTCATCCACGCGATTACGTTAACTCAATCTGCTGTGCTCTTGTGCATGGCATTTGACCGCTTTGTGGCGATCTGTAACCCTCTGAGATATACGTCCATCTTAACCCTACCGAGAATAGCTAAGTTGGGACTGGTGTGTCTGCTAAAAGGGGTTGTCCTAATATTACCACTCCCCACTCTCCTGAAACAGCATCAATACTGTAAGGACAAGATCCTCTCCCAGTCCTACTGCCTTCACCAGGACGTCATGACAAAGGCTTGTTCAGATATCAGCGTCAACATCATCTATGGGTTCTTTTTAACAGTCTCTTCACGGGGGTTGGACTTGCTGCTCATCCTCGTATCCTATGTGATGATCCTCAAAACAGTGCTAAGCATCGCATCCCACGCAGAACGCCTCAAGGCCCTGAATACCTGTGTCTCCCACGTCTGTGTCGTCCTTCTCTTCTACATACCACATATTGCCTTAGCTGTGATATATAGATTCGTGAAGAACCCTTCTCCGATAATTCAGATTGTCGTGGGCAACGTCTATATGCTGGTCCCACCCGTGATGAACCCAATTGTGTACAGCGTGAAAATACAAGCAATTCGTGTGAGAATAATCAGGGTATTCGTCAAGTGAAGGGTCAGTTCATCACCCAGCTCCAGAAAATCAAACTCCTGTAACTGGCTTCTTACTATCCCCAGTCTCCACTGTGCAGGAGGAAGCTCTGGGACAGTGACAGCTTGGAGGTTGGTCCTGTGGTTTGGGCACTGCTCTGCTGGTCCAGGTCCCAGGTCACACAGGGAGTCTGTGCCAGAGTTTGGAATTTTTTGTGTGTTGCCTTAATCCTGGTGCCCTGCCTTACCCACAAGACCCTCCTTCCTTTTCCCAGCCACAGGATAGGAGCACAGGGTCACAACCTAGAATTTAAAATGATGAAAACTCTTCTCCTTTTTGTGCTTGTGTTGCACACAGCTGTGCGTTTTTCTAGTTCAGCCAGAAGATTGGGCTTTATGTTGCAATTGCTGGTCGAGTTTCTAGGGTCTGTGCGATACAGATGGTGAGACTAGTTAATCACTGGTCTCTTCTGGCCTTTAAAATCTAGGAATAGTTACACCTCAAATGGCATTTATTTCCATTGTCTGATGAGAGTTTACAAGCATCTTCCAGTAACTGGAACAACTCTTAAGCAATTTCTCCCCTGTATTTTAAGTCCATTTAGTCCTTTCTGAAGAAAGAACCAGTTTCACACCAAAGTCAGGTGAAATTTTCCAGACAGATTGTTCATTTGATGGAAAATGCAGGTTCAGCTGACTCAAAATGATTAGCAAATTTGATAAAATAGTTTTGGCCATTCACAAACATGTTCAGAGGTGAGGGAGAAGGTGGTGGGGCTGTCTCTCGCCACCCAGTATAATCTTTAGGTCAGTGATTAGAGTACTCATGTGGGTTGTGGGAAAGACAAGATTAAAATTCCTCCCCGCCCCTCCCCCCGACCAAATCTGAAATGGATTCACTAGTAATTCAGAAAAATTTAAGATTTGGTTCAACCTAAACCAATTTTTTTTTCAATTTTTCAGAATTGCCACCGGACCAAACAATCAGGTTGGGGTGGGGCTGGGAGGCCTTTCAGGGAATATAGGCACCCCATAAATTGTTTTTGCCCCCCCAATAGCCACCTGGTACAAAGGGTGGCATGCGTCACCATCCAGCCATCCAGCTCTGAATGTTGATGATATGCAGGGTTGTCCATATGGAATATGGCTCACTACGTGAAGGGAGCTTCCCGTACAGTGACCCCTGTCCCAGCAGGCTGGGAGGATGGGGGCAGGAATCATGGGTGGAGCTTTGTGCATCCAGGGGAGATTCCCGGAAGTGGATC
Source organism: Emydura macquarii macquarii (assembly GCF_026122565.2). Lineage (NCBI taxonomy): Eukaryota > Metazoa > Chordata > Testudines > Chelidae > Emydura > Emydura macquarii. The sequence continues at coordinate 102,662 of NW_027130386.1, forward strand.
TGACCTGGCTCCAGGAGCAGCCCCGTGCAGGGAAAGAGGAAGTGCTGCCCCTCCCTAGCCCAGCCAAGACTAGCAGTTAGCGTCTGGCACTAGGGGGCTTCAGGGGTCTTGGGTTGGTTGTGTGTGTATCTGTGAGGAGGGAGGGTTGTATGTATAGCGCAGTGTGAAATACCCCAGGGTACAATCTGGACTCTTTGAATGGCTGTGCCCCATTCATTTTCCAGCTCAGTGTGGCTTTTGCACTGCTTTGCAGATGAACAACACAACCCGCCATGCTATGGTCACTCATAGCCCTCAGCATGCAACGTTGTGTGAATGATCTCCCAGCCCCTCATGAACTACACACAAGGCAACACCTGCCACATCCCTCAGCCCAGCCTTGCACCTCAGAAATATGCATCTTGTATTGTCTAGTCTGTTCATTGTACAAAGCAAGCTCATGTAAATCTGTTTGTCCAGTAAAGGATAATAATGATGCACCAGCTTTGCTGTTTCAACCAGAGTTTCCGATACACTTTGACCCAAACACAGTGGTTAGGATAAAGCAGTGAAAAAAGTTTATTAACTACAGCAAAAAGGATTTAAAGTGATCACAAGTCATGAGAAATAAATGTCAAAATTGATTGCGAAAGAAATAAAAAATAAACATGCTGTCTTATTCCTAAACTTTACCAAGTGAAGTAAGATTTGAAGCAAACAGTTTTTCTCATCCTATTGGATACTGCAGGCAGTTCACAGTTCTTGGTACAAAGGATGGATTTTCGTCCCAGCCTGGGACCAATCTCCCCAGTTCAAAGTCTTTCAAGCAATCTTGGTTCAGTAGAGATATTGGAGGAGAGAGGTAATTAAAAATCCATTGTTTCTCATTTTGCGCCCTCCTCCTCTCTTTGAGTAACACCTCCTGCCCCTGCTGTGTGTAAGCAAAGCAGTCTCCCGTGCATGCACATGAGATTCAAAGTGGAATTTGGGCCTGACTCTGATCTCCTTTACACCAGTGTAAGTCAAGTGTAATGCTATGGAATGAAGCAGTGACTCTGGATTTGCACTGGTGTCACCGACAGCAGAATTTGGTCCGTTGAGTTCAGTTGGGTTATTTCCCGACTTTCACTCGTGTGAGTGTATAAGACCCAATGGGCTAAATCTACCCCTCCTGTGACACCATTGAAGGCAATGGGAGCTCTGTGTGTAGAGATCCCAAGCTCTTTGGGTAAGGATTGTGTTTTTGCTTTGTGTTTGTGCGGTGACTCACACAATGGGGTCCCGGTCCACGAGCATAGCTAGCTGGTGCTACAGCAGTACATATAATGATACCTAATAATTAGTCAAGGATCAAGCCCCTCTCCATGTCTTTCATTAGCTGCTCTGAAGTAATCTTTACAGCTGTTGAGATTACATTCAAAATTGCTTTGGGAAAAACAACTGCCTTCATATTTATAGCAAAATTTTCAATAAATCATGTTTAATGTCCTAGCAACAACAGCAAGGAAATGAGAATGGAACACTGATTCTGCAATTTTCTTGAATTCTGCAGTTCTTGATTCTGCGATTTTCTTGAGACAGCAAAGGTGGAAGTTGATCTATCTCCGCTCCAGCGTGGAGTATTTGCCCCAGATCTCACAACTGTAAAGGAGGATACTGAGAACACAAGTCTGATAAGCGGATACCTTTGTATTCAGGGTTAGCAGATTGTTGTTCCAGACACGCGAGGTAAAGCTTGACAAAGGTGATGGAGGCTTTGCTGAGGCTCACATCAAGTTCTGTATCCAGGCTAATTGAATTGTTTAACGTTGAGCCGAGATAGCAGAAGTGATCCAGACCTTCATTACTGACATAGACTTTAGGTGGCACGTTAGTGTTACGTGACATGACAACTGTTTTCTTAATACCGATTACCATGCCCAACTTGATTCATGCATCAGAGAACTGCCCCCAGTCACACCTATGCATTCAGATGGACATCAGTGGTGTAACGGAGGACTTTGCAGCTGTACATCAGGACAGAATGGGACCCATTGGTTGATTCCAAAGAGGAAATACACTTCTCTTCCAACCCTAATCTTCTATGATTCTATGATTTTCCCTACTGAATGTGCGATTGTTTTCGGTATTGTTTGACCAGGCAGGATTTACCCCAATGTCTGTGAAGTAGGAAAGACCACACTGATCATTGTGAAATCGAAAGGTAAATAAATACACAAATAAACCAATGTGTTCAGTGGGTGTTATGACAGATCAAGAATTTGCCAAAAGATCACCTGCAGCAGTACTGAAGGACGACAGTTTTGATCTAAATTAAGGGTTTCTGTCCATATAAAAACGATACTGCTTTAACGACACTGGTATGGCTAGAGCAGTGCAACCCTCCCACTTCATCGTGGACACACCAAACCCTCTGCTGGCAAATGTTGACATTTTTAACGGCAACAGTGATATGTATGGTAGAGGAGAGAGCAAATGCAGATAAGAGAGAGAGTCTGTCTGCCTCGGAGAGATCCCAAAGCTGATTGCTTTCTACCCCGTGATGGAAAATCAAATGGCAAAAGAGAAAACTGCAAATATAAGCAAGCACTGTAGGTCATTTCACTTTCTAAAGGAAGCAGAGAGGCAACTAGTACTCAGACATAGCCAAGAGATGGGTATTGTTCAGTGTGCCCTGCACAAACTGCACTAAAAATGAGGTAGCAGCACGGTTAGGTGCTTAATGTCCCAAAGTTAGCCCAAAACTCTACAACTATCTGCAGGATATAAACAGCAGAGGGATATGCACATGGGCTTGACTAGAAAGTCTGGGGATGAACTTCAGTGAGGCAAAATTAGGACTCGATATCACACCAACTTCATGAGCTACATGAACTTTGTTCTATTAATGAAAGAAAGAATCTCCCAAAGGAAGGGCAGAAAGCTCAGCTCTGTTAAATGCAGGCTGTGCAAACTCACTTGGGCTCAATCCTGCATTCACAGAGACAGGGACTGGGCAGTCTGATAGTGTTTTCCATTACTAATTTCTTTGACTCAGGGCCAGATTCCCAGCTGAAGTAAATCTGTGTGGCTCTACTGAAGTCCATAGAGTGATGCAAATTTATACCACTCGAGGATTTGGTTCTTCATGCTGATTTAAAGAAATAACTACCAAACAGATCTGGGTGCTGGGGGCATCTATTAATAGATGTAAACTTGGAAGAGCTTCCCAACCCACTGTCTCCTCAATCTCTGCAGATAGCAATTCTTAATTCTCTCCATGGCAAGCTGGTTGCTAACCGTCTGTTAATTTCTGGACAGTCAGCAAACTTTTTTACAATTTTAACACTGACCATAAACCCATAAATAAATGAAAATATCTGTGAAATTGGGTAGAAATAAAACATACTGTATTTTGACATTTATTGTCATCATTCAGAATCACTTCTTGTATCATAAAACTACACTGACCATGACTTTATCAATTTCCTGTTTTCTATTATTGCACATGCCTAAAGAACCTGATCGATCAATTGACTGCAGTGAAAACAACTGAATAATTCCTAATCCCTCTGTACGGAATATTGTGAGCACAAAGTTTTATTTGTAATAACACCATAGATAATGTGGTAGTGAAAATGATCGTAAAGTGAGTACACACTTTTGTGACATATTGTATTGTTTATGGTATTTTTAGTGATGTCAGTCAAAAAAATCAACTTCAGATCTTCATTTTGCAAGGCTGGCAACCCTGGTCTGGTCTGCATTAATAGGAACATTGCCAGCAGATCGAGGAAAGTTATTGTTCCCCTCTATTCAGCACTGGTGAGGCCACGTTTGGGGTATTCTGTCCAGATTTGGGCCCCCACCTATAGAAAGTTTGTCACAAAGACAGTTTGAGCGTGTAGCTGAAGGCTAAATGGCAGTTAGAATGTGCTGACCGATAAGCATGGTCAGCAAGGCATGGGCAAGTTTTCTCTGACGCTAAATAAGATAAATAACCTGCCCGACTGTCTCTTTCTTTTGACTAAAGTAGTATTTTTCCATTTGAACAATGAGCTATGCGCATGCCTTCCTTTGTAACCAAATACGGAAAGTTCCCTCTATACGTGACACTATTTGTGCAAACTCACCGTTATTTCTTCTTTTTAAGCATGCTTAATTCATTTTGCTGTATAACAATGACTTGGTAATAAGTCTGTATAAAAACTCTCACACGACGCAGATCGGGGGCGCAGTTCAGCTGAAGCTGTTGCCCTAGGTAATTACCTTGTAATAAAGGTTTTTTCCTTGCCCACTCAAACAGAAGTGAAGACTGTGTTTTCTTCTACAATTCTTGGTGCCATGACTCAGATCGCTGCACCTAGCCTGGGTGCACCAAGGTCCCTGTTTGCTTCAGAGTCTACCCAGTCAGGGTAATGAGAATGAGAGTACAATTGCGGGCGGCCTTCAAATTGTCCCGTAACCGGGGCAGTTTGCCGCTGGTGGTTCTGTGAACCCCAAAAGATTTGGGTGATAATTCTATGTACTCTCCTCCTCTAACTCATGACCTGACTCTTTACCCTACACTTATTACTGGCAAACCCAGGATAGGGCTCACGTGATCATAAGAACTGGACTCAGATAGAGTGTGCAGAGCAAGGACAGAGATCGGTGGCTGTTCCGACTCCGGATTCCAACGGCGCCACAACTAGGTAAGGGGCCTTTTGAAATCCCTAAGAGTTGGTCTCCGAGTCCATTGGCAGTGTCGTGCATCTCCCTTCCCACACAGCCACCTCTAACCAGACTTGACAGTGGGCAAATGGCCAGATCCTAGGAAAAGGAAACTGAGTAGGTCAACTCTGGTTTATGGTTTTATATTGTTTGAAGGGGTGTTGATTATTGTATTCAATATGGGTATGGGACAAAGTAAAGGGGTTCTGCCAAAAGAGTCCCCCACTTTTTATGTGTATGTGAATTATGGTCCAATGGAACTCTCTCACCCATGATAATCCGGTCAAGCAATTCCCAAAGAAAGGCTCTTTTTCCCATGACACAATTCTCCACTTAAGAGGAGCCTTGGAGTCAAAGGGAGCCAGGATTAAACAGCCGGAGTGGCAGGCATATTTTGCATGGTAAGAGGAGTCTTCTAACAGGAGGGAAAAGTCTAAGGTTAAAAGCTTGCAGAATACTATTGGAAAGCTGCAAAAGCAACTGGACCAGATTAAGGAGAGGCTGAGGCCAAAGTGAAATCTTGCGTTCCACTTTACCCTCAACTTCCAGCTAAACTGGAGGACAAGGTAGATGACCAGGATCAGATGGATTATGCAGTCTGCACTCACTTTAAAGCCCTTGAATCTTCCCCACTTCCAGAAAATACATCAGCCCAAGTGGCAGAGTTGATTGGTTTCACTCACGCTTGCCAGTTGGCCTGTAATAAAACTGCAATAATTTATACCGACTCCCGCTACACCTATGGTGTTGCACATGACTTTGCAGTCCTATGGAAACAGTCGGGGTTTCTTACTTCCAATGGGGAGGGGGTACATTAAAGGATCTCCCAGATCTAAAGCCCAAACACCCAAACTTGATAATTTTGAAATAAATAAATCAAATAGTTACAACATATATGTTACATCCTAGGGATCCCATATCCTGACTCTTAAAGGAACATCAAAACAACAATTGGGCCTCTGCTAAGTTTAAATCAGAAGTTGATAAGACCCATGCTTGCACTTTGGTTTTTATTGCAAATATTGTGGTTGGTGGGTCAAGTTTCACAATACGCCACCTGAAGTATGCAGCTCATTAAAAACACTGGCTGATAAATACAGTAAAAGAATGAAGGATTTACTATCACAAACCTATCTTGGCAGTGAAACGTTCAAGCTATGGCAGCAAAGAATGAGATAATAAAGCTAAAATATGTTTAATTGAATGCAAAAGTAAGTCATTTTAAAGAAAAAAGTTAAAAGTAGCTTTTGTACGAATTAATACTACAAAAGTTAAGGACAATTGAACAGTTAAAAGTTATGAAATTGTTGAAGGGTGATAGTTATGAAAATGGTATAAAAGTAATAGTGTTAAAATATTTTGGTTTAATAATATTTAATAAAGTAAATATATGTATAATTTGATACAGTCACATTGTGTGGAAACCTAATGGTTAAACAAATTACACAAAGGGGTCAGGCAGTGGCTACTACCATGTTTTTGTCCCCAGGAGCCTTTTCAGCTATTCTGAAGGAAAATGGGCCCTTTTCCTGAGGGAATTATCTGTAAACAATTAATTGTAAATGACTGCTGCAGCCAGCAGGCAAAGGAACAATCTAATTTAAATAATTTGATTACTAAACAATTGATCAAATTTACAAAAGGAAATAAGAGGTTTCCATTGGAACTTAACTGCCTCCAAATCCCTGCTGTATATGATCATGCACTAGGACACCCACAATTTATTTGAAAGGTCCATATTGGCTTGCTGGGTTCCGAATTAAGCAATGTGACTATGGAACCACAGCCAGGCCAGGGGAATATTGGGTATGCGGGAATAAGGCATATAAGCATTGGCCAGTGTAATGGAATGGGGTTTGTTATCCCGCCTATCTGCGGCCTGCCATCTGTCATACCACTCACAGCCTCCACACTCTCCTTCCAACATGGGCCAAAAGAGCCATCACTGAAACCCAACCATATTAGGGGTATTGCCCTTCTTCAATATGGGGTACGACTGGCCCTCCAAGAAATAAGAAGGGTGTCTTCAGTCCTAGGAGAGGTAGTAAACAATACCGTCATTTCTATTGCCTCTCTCACTGAGGAGGTAAGTGCTATAAGGCAGATGACCCTTCAAAACCGCATAGCCCTTGATCTCATTCTGGCTGAGAAAGGAGAAGCTTGTGGAATTATTGGTCAGGAGTACTGCACTTACATCCCAGATAATGACGAGGGTATTTCTAAAGCATTGAAAAAAAATACAAGAAGCTACCAAGAAATTACACCAGTCAGATGTTTGGGACCTCTGGAGCTGGTTTAGTTCCCAAGTTGGAAACTTAGGTTCCACCATTATCCAAGGTCTGTTGTTTCTCCTTGGCATAATTGTGTGTATTTATGTCTTTATGCTTATCAAGCTTTGCTGTACCTGTGCCACGTGTCAAATGACTACCCAGGCTCAAATTGCAGAACGCAGAACTATTCAGCTAATGTATGCAAAGATTTTAAAGGAAACAAATAGAAGAATATGAAGAGGTGCAGGGTATCATGAATATAGAAGTTGATAAGGGAATTTAAAGGGTTATGACAAACCTGAGCTATAGTTTGTTGTGCTGCATAGCACAAAAGGAGGGAAGTGTGGAAACATGAAGTTTGTCACAAAGACAGTTTGAGCATATAGCTGAAGGCTAAGAGGAAGTTAGGAATGTGATAATCGATAAGAGTGGTCAGCTAGGTGTGGGGGAAGTTTTCTCTCCAGCTAAATAAGATAGCAAACTGTCTCTTTCTTTTGACTAAAGTTGTATTTTTCCAATTTAGCAAAAAGCCATGCACATGCCTTTTTTTGTAACCAAATACGGGAAGTTCCTTGTACAGCTGTACATGTGACACTGTTTGTGCAATTCAACATTATTTCTTCTTTGTATTACTCATGCCCAATGCATTTTGGTGTTGTGACGGGGCCAGCCCTGATGGCTATAGGAGGGTGCTGGAAGGCATATATATCAGCCCCAGGCTTAGCAAATCTTTGTTCCCTGGGTGATCCAGCTGCGGCCACTCCAGGGCAATTAGGCCAATCAGGCCAGCTGGGGCCAATCAAGGAACTTTTCCCAGCAGTTAAAAGCCTCCCAGTCAGGCAGATGGGGGCAGCTGAGAGGGAGTTGAGTAGAGCTGCTACAAGGTGTGGAGTCAGGAGCAGAGCAGAGCAGAGCAGAGCAGAGCAGAGCAGCTGCTGCTGCTGCTGCTGCTGCTAGGGGTAGAGACCGGAGGAGAGCCTGAAGGAGAGCCACTAGCCGGGGGGGCTACAGAAGAGTGACCCAGGGAAGGTAGTAGCCCCTTGGACTAAGCTGTTTGAGGCTACTCCTCACAGGGTCCCTGGGTCGGGGCCCGGGGTAGAGGGCGGGACCGGGCCCCCCCCGCTCCCACCCAGCCGCACCACTGGCATAGCCGTAAGGAGCGCAGACCCATGGGGCAAAACAGGCCCACCTTGCCACAGTGTATAACAATTACATGGTAATCAGTCTGTATAAAAACTCTCACGTGACACAGATTGGGGGCGCAGTTCAGCTGAATCTGTTGCCCCAGGTAATTACCTTGTAATAAAGGTCTTTTCCTTGCCTACCCAAACAGAAGTGAAGACTCTGTTTTCTTCTACAGGGGGTTTCAGGAAGGATGGAGCTAGGCTGTTCTCAGTGGTGGCAGATGACAGAAGTAGGAGCAATAGTCTCTAGTTGCAGTGGGGAGGTCTAGGTTGGATATTGGGAAAAAACTTTTTCCTAGGAGGGTGGTGAAGGACTGGAATGGGTTACCTAGAAAGGTGGTGGAATCTCCATCCTTAGAGGTTTTTAAGGTGTGACTTCACAAAACCCTGGCTGGGATGATTTAGTTGGGGTTGGCCCTGTTTGAGCAGGATTTGGACTAGATACCTCCTGAAGTCCCTTCCAATCCTCATCTTCTAGGATTCTATGAAGACAGGCCTGATTCAGAGGGTTTAACAATGTGTTAAAGGTGGCAAAAGAGGACATTTCTTCATGTGATCATGTTTAGGGGCATTTCAGCAACCAGCCAACTGTCCAAGCCACTGCCAGTTATCGGAATGAACTGTCAATTATTCTGCTTTCTGCTTTTAGCCATTTTCAGGCCTTTGCAGAAGCTGAGCATAACTAGTCAAAATGAGGGGGAGGGGACTAGACAGGTACACGTGAAGTGAGCCTGGTTCTATGTGTTCTCTCTCTCTTTGTTTGTGCTGGGGCAAATGTCTATGAAAAACAGAACATCTGGATGTATCCCAGAACTGCAGCTATGGGGAAATTATTGCTAGACTTAAAGCTTTAGACCTGCTTAACAATTTTTTTTTTTTGGTGATATGTCTGTAGCTCCTGCTTCTGCCCAGGGATTGATCTGTTTGGTCAGCTGTGGAACGTTTTCTCGACTGACATGTCTCTGTAATTGTTGGGGTATTAGAGGGAGGTAGTGAGTCTGAGTCAGCGGATTGCTTCAAGAGTGTGTCCAAGAGCAGCCCCCCGAATATTTGCTCTTCAGCTACAGGCTAACTAAATACAGGATCTTCCTTCTTGTTCTTCCTTTTTTTCCCCTAGCAGAGCATAAACCCACCCACCACTCTGCAGCACAGCCTGTGTCTGGCTTCAAAATGGAGGGCAGGCCATTTAAAACACGAGCCCCTTCCCTGGGTGTGGTTATTGTAGTCAGGGGGTGGAGCTAGGGCCCCATGTATACAGCTCTGAGCACAGACATTTAGATTTAGAGAGAGGGAGGAAAGAAGCCAGTGGTTTATAGCTCAGGCTGGGGTGGATTTTAATCATGCTCTGTTTTCTTCAAGATCAACTTTTCTGTGTGCTGGGCCTTCCCCAGAAACCAGGGGAAAGGGCTACTTGTACAAATCAGCAAAAGAGGGGTTTAGGAGACCCTGATATTTATTTCTCTCATGCTTGAAGTCAGTGTAACATTGCCGTTGTCTCCACATCTTCCCCCCCTTCCTGTGACCCAAGCGGGCAATTGTGGCTCCCAGGGGTAAATATCAGCAGGGGCTAATGAACTCTAAGCAGCCTGAATGTCCCTTTATGCAGTTTCCTCTCAGGACGCCCAGTCATACACCTCCTCTTCCCTCTGGCAAGAACAGCCCAAATAATTCCTCTCCCCCTTCTGTACCTATGCCCCCCCAAATACCTATAAAGAGTTCTCACATCCAGCCCCCTCCCTTAGTTTTTTATTAGTTCTTTTAATGCTTCCTCATGCATCAAACCCTCTAAGGGCCTGTTCCCAGATTTGCCCATCACCGTGGGATACGCTCATTTATTAGGGTTACTTTCATTGGGGGGTGTTGTAATTCTATTCATGTACTGCTTGTGTCGCTTGTGTTTTCATATGGAGCTTTACTTCTACCTTCTGTAAGTCCCCTCCCAAAGGAGCTACCTTGCAGGATCTAAGTTTCCCAGGGCTGGGTTCCTCCAGCCCCACACTCAAATAAACACCCACACACTCAAAAATTAACAGAGCGCGTCTGAGCGGACTGGATCTGTCAGCGCTCTCAAGATGACTCCTTATATGTCCCTGGACTCAACAGGCTGGGTCAAATAGCACTTTCCAGATGCCACCCTTATATGCCCATGGACTCCACAGCCTGGGCAGAGAAACACTTTCAAGCTGCCACCTTATAAGTCCCAGATTTAGTACGTCGCTATCCAAGCTTCACTGTACAATTATTCTGGTAGTAACCCCCATTAATGAGCAAACCTCAGAGGATTTGGGGTGTTACAGGGATCTTTGGCTTAGGTACAAGAAGCGTTGCTGCGGAGCAAGATAAGGAAGCTGAGAACATGAAGGAGTAAAGAGCATGGCGAGAGCCTGGCAACCAGATTGATTATAAGTTATTTCATTGCCAGGTCTGTAGTAGAGTAATAGCCATACAAGGAGAGACAAATAAACAAAACAGTTACAACATTACACAATTTCCATTGGGGTATTGAGGAAATCTAGACCAAGTTTGATTACAAGTCAGGTTTAGAAAGTTATACCTGGATTGAGAGAGAGAGAGAGAGAGTTGGGGTCTCACCACTCAGAGCAATTTGAACCGGTCGAAGACTCCCAGGAGACAGTCTGTTCAGTTTAGAGTCGAGTTCTGGAGACAGGCAGGACCCCCAACACGATCAGTCAGGAAAAGGTGAAGTTCCAGAGAAACTGAGGCAGCTTTTGTATGCAGGCAGCAGAACAGAGTTTTGAACATGGGTACGGTATTTTGTAGGGAAATAACAATGGTGCAAGGGAGAAAACTTGATTTGTTTATGGGTAAACGATGACACAAGGGAATAAACCAGAGTAGTTTTGTTTTGTCTGGACATTCGGAAATGATCATTCCTTACTATGGGTGATGTTACTTCGAGGGAGCTCACAATACAATCAGGTTGATTCAGTATTTTGGATATCAATAAGGATCTATGACTAGAATTGGTCTGATAACTGTTGAGCTGGAGGATGCAGGTGTGGGTTCATCAACACCTGGAGCAGAGATCCCCCATCATGCCGTGCTTCCCTGCTTCTCTGGTCCCAGAGTTCAGTGCGGTCCCTGCCTTGGAATCTCAGAGTGGATAGAGTGTACTTAGATTTTCAGAAAGCCTTTGATGAGGTTTCACACCAATGGCTCTTAAGCAAAATAAGCAGTCAAGGAATAAGAGGGAAGGTCCTCTCCTGGATCAGTAACTGATTAAAAGATAGAAAAAAAATGGATAGGAATAAATGTCCATTTTCTGAATGGAGAGAGTTAAATAGTGCTGTCTCTCAGGGGTCTGTAATGGAACCAGTACTGTTCAATATATTCATAAATGATCTGGGAAAAGGGATAAACAGTGAGGTAGCAAAATTTGCAGATCATGAGAAACTCCTCATTATAGTTAACTCCAAAGCAGACTGCGAAGAGTTACAGAGGGATCCCACAAAACTGGGTGACTGGGCAACAAAATGGCAGATGAAATTCAATATTGATAAATGCAAAGTAATACACATTGTTAAAGAGAATCCCAACTATATAAATTAAATGATGGCATCTAAATTAGCCGTTAACATTCAAGAAAGAGATCTTGGAGTCATTGTGGATAGTTCTTTGAAAGCGTCCACTCAGTGCACAGTGACAACCAAAGAAGCTAATAGACTGTTGGGTATCACTTGAAAAGGGACAGATAGTAAGACAGAAAATATTGTATTGCCTGTTTATAAATCCAGGGTTCGCCCACATCTTGAATACTGCAAGCAGATCTGGTCGCCTCATCTCAAAAAGATACGTTGCAATTGGAAAAGGTCCTGAAAAGGGCAACTAAAAATATTAGGGGTATGGAACTGCTTCCACATGAAGAGAAATGAACGAGAACTAGGGGTCCCAAGTGAAATTAATAGGCAGCATGCTAAAGACAAACAAAGGGCAGCACTTCTTCACACAACGCACAGCCAACTTGTGGAAGTCGTTGGCCAAAACGATAATGGGGATTCAAAAAAGAACATGGTAAGTCCATGGAGGATAGGTTCATCAATGGCTATTAGCCAAGATGGTCAGGGAGGCAATCCCATGCTCTGGTGTCCCTCAAGTTCTGGCTCTCCTAAGCTGGGAGTGGATGAAATTTTGACTTAATAAAAATGTTTCCCTTCATCCATTTTTTAGGGTGGGTTTTCACAGAAAACTGATAATTTTTCTCAGAAAACTCCATTGCCATTGCGCCCCCCCAGCTGCAGCTGCCTGGATCCCTAAAAGAAATTGGAGCCTGTTCACCTGCCTTTTTATAGCAACAGCAATGAAGGTTCGATTCTGATGTGAGTCTATGGCTGCACTCAGGGTATGTAAAGGTCTAAATCTCCCGCCCAGACTATGACTGGGTTTTTTTTGCCTCTCTGTGCAGTCCTCTCTGCCATTTACAATGCCCTCTTCAGCAGATCCTGTGGGCAGTGGCTACTGTGGCAGGCCCCAGTAGCACATCACCGAGGGGCTGCAATCTTTTCTATTTCTGAAGGAATCCAGATGACACATGTTACCTTTTAGGTCCCCCTTTAATCTGAGAAATCATCTCTGAAAGAAGATCTGAGAGAAAGAATGGATTTACATGTGTGTGTGCTAAAGTATAGATGTATAAATGTTATGGCAAAACGTTTCATCGTAATATAATTATTACAAATCAATCTTTCATTCTATGTATGTCTATGGAAAGCCAGCCACAGAGTTGTTGGAATCTGTACAGGAAGGAGCTGGGGTAACTTTAAAACTTCATGGCTTTTCCATTAGAAAATATTTCAGAGCTATTCCAAGTTTTGTTTGCAATGGGCTTGTGCTATTAGCTTTTTGTTCCATGAGCAGTTGTATGATACAGTCTCCTGGTAATTGATCAGAAGCTGTTTCTAGTCCTTACATCCAGAATCCTGCACACAATAACTCTGCTACACTTGTGCAAGACTTGCGAAAAAGTCATGAGATAACAGAAACGCTGGCCTGTGTTTCAGCAAAGAGTAGAAATGAGGTGCAGAAACTGGGATTATAATAGGCCAGTGGTTCTCAAACATTTTGTTCTGATGACCCCTTTCACACAGCAAACTTCTGAGTGTGACCCCTTAACCAACATGGGTGCTCCCCCATTGCCTCTGGCCCCTGGAAGCTCCCACTCTTTGACCCCCAGCCCGTTGCGGGCTCTCTTCCCCCTATACTTCCCACCTGTGCGCACCTGGGGAAACTGACCTGCATTGTATATACAGAGCGGCTGGTATTACTGCTCACTGCCACCTTGAACTCTGCTCCTCCGTGCACCCCAGGTCTGTGAAGGGGGGAGCAAGGAGCAATGTCAGAGCTTCCTGCATCCCAGAAACGTGCCCTTCCTGAGCTGCATAAGGGGAGGGCAGAGAGCAGCAGTTCCTGATGCTCGACTCACAGCCCAGCCCAGATGGGGGAAGTGACCTGGTTGCAGGGAGACCTGGCATTTCTCCTTGCTCCCCCCATAACCACTTAGGGGGGTGAAGAGGAACAATGCGTGGGTTAGCAGTATTTGTCACTTCTCACCCCTCCCCCCCCCACCAGTTTCTCCACCAGGAGGAAGCAGTGAGGCTCGCATCTCCACTCTTGGCCGGAATCAAGATTCACAGCTCCTCACTGTTGTGTATTTTGTGTCTTGTCTTATTGCCTAGGTTGCCATAGCAACAGAGCTTAGCTTGTTGCCATAGCAATAGAGTTAGACTATTAGGGGATAGCTCAGCCAGTCCTGCCTGGTTTTCGTATTAGTTCAATAAAGACATTTCATGGGTTTGCATCTCTCTGTGTTCCCTGCTGATTTCTCTCTCAATACAAGTTCTTTCCAAGATTCAACATAACTAAAGTGGTGACGGAGGATGGCATTGACCTGTGCTGCACCGGCAAAGAAGAAAAAGTCAATGTAAGAAAAAACTATTTTGCTGTTTTGGGGGCTGGGCTCTTTACACTGAGTGTTCAAACTGAAACTAAAACAGGCTCTGCTTTCTTCTGGCCAAAGTGAAGCAGACAGACTGGGAACGGGGAAGACACAAAAGCAGTGCTAGTGAATGGAAATCACCGGCAATTGCATGTGAAGGACCCCAACACATATGGATAAAAGACACTAAAACACAAGAGGAAAAAAAAGAGGGGCAGCAATGGCTACAGTTGTGGGGCCTCAGGGAACTTTTGATGAGACTCTAGAGGAATGGAACTCATATACGGAGCGTTTTCAGCTTTTTCTTATTGCAGATGAAATTACAGATGCAAAGACGGTGCCCATTTTCTTACATGTTGTAGGAGCTAAAACCTATACTTTATTGTGCAGCTTAGCGCAGCCTGATAAGCCAGAGACAAAATCTTACAGTGACATTGTGAAAATCCTGGAGGCACATTTGTCTCTAAAACCGCTGGTACTTGCGGAGAGATTTAGGTTTCACAAAAGGAATCAAGAAAGTGAAACAATTGTGCAATTTGTAGCAGCTCTGAAGAAGCTTGCTGAGAACTGTGAATTTAATGATGTATTAACTGACACCCTACGTGTGTGGTCTGCACAATGAAGCAATACAGAAGCGCCAATTGACAGAGGCCCAGCTCACCTGCAATTTCTATGGAGCTGGGCACAAAGGAAGTCGACCAAAGTGCAAAAGGTGTCAGAAGAACCTGTCCACAAGACAGTGGGGAGCCGGGAATGTTACTGCTGTTGAAAGTCGGATCACCGTGCATCAGAATGGTGTAAAAACGTACTGTATCGACAATGTGGGAAAAAGGGACACACTGAACGTGCCTGCAAACAAAAGAAAGAAGAGCCAAACAGAACAGACAAACCAGAGAAAAAGAAGCCTGCTGCCTGGCGAAACAAAACGAAAAATCTGCAAGTGGCAGAGCGGACTCAGGATGATCAAAGTGACACCCAGTCAAAAGAAGAAGTGCCACTCTATGTCTTGTCCATGGCAGTTGGCTCACATGAATATTGAGTAACCCCGCTGTTGGAAGGTAAACCTGTACGCATGGAACTGGACTTCAGTGCAGCAGTTTCATTGGTCTCAGACACTGTGTATAAGGGAAAGCTAAAGCATCTCCCTCTTAAGCCGACAAAAATGTTCTGAAGACTGTGGCAAACAGCCAGTTTCACCCTACTGTGTTTCACGCTTCTTCCCCTTGTAGTGGTCCAGGGAGTCACCAGTTATCCCGTCTCCCCAGGCTGAACAAGTCTTTTGACCTTTCCCCTCAGCGTGCCCCCAGGGCTAGGGGAGGTACCTTACTGTGGCTCCCTCCTGTCGGCTGGGGCTAAGGATTGTCTCCTTCTCTGCCCCTTGGACTGCAGAAAAGCACCATCTCCTAGCCTGGGGGGAGTTTCTCCCCCAGCTGCCACAAGCCTTCTGGCAGCTTCCTTCTCCTGTACTTCCCCCCCTCCCGCTATGGAAGGCAGGGTTAAGTACACCTGGACTAGCCCTTCATTGGGTTCAGATGTCTCTAATTGCCCTGTAATCATTTCTCCTCTGCTTGCAGGAAAAAGGGCTTTTGGCATTCTTGGGCGTACATACTGGCCCTGATATGCCCTTTTTGGAGGGCTGTTGGAGGAGCTGCTGGAGGAGCTGCTGTTGCTCCTTCCCCTTCCCCTTCCCGGGGGCCCTGCCTGCTTGCCCCCCAGCTGGCTGGGGGGACCTGCTGCTTCCCCTGCTGCCATGAGCACCCTTCTCCTGCTGCTGCTGCCACCCTGGCCCCAGCCTTTGAGGCACCCCTGCCCCTTCCCTTCCCCCTCCCCATTCCCTGTTACTGACCCCTGCTTCCCTGCAGCTTTCCCCACCGTGTAGCCCCTGGTTTGTTTGTTTGCCCCTGGTTTGTTTGTTTTTGTTTCTTTGCATTGCCCTGGTCCTGCCTTGGTTTGTTTGTTTCCTTGAATTGCCCTGCCCCTGCCCCTGGTTTGCTCCCTGCCCCGCCCAGGCTCAGTGGGTTTGCCACTGGGCCTTTCCAACCCTGCTTTGGCCCTGACCCCCTCTCCCTTCTGCTGCGGCTACCCCTTTGCCCCGTGGTGCTCATGGCCCCCCTCTTCCTGACCCCCCCTGTTTTTGTTGCCCCCCCCACACATTGCACCCCCCCCCCAAGTTGAACAAGCCCCTTCTCCCAGTGAAGCCGGAGGAGCCGGTGCTTCCACATGGGCTGGTGAGTGTGTTTTTTGTGCCCCTGCCTGGATTGCCTCCCCCCCTACTCATTTGCCATGGTGCCCTCCTCCCCTGCTTTCAGCCTAGCGGGGATGAGCGGTCCACCTCCCCTCTCCTTCCCCCTTTCCACTCCCCCCCCCGTCTCCCTTATCCCCCCTGTCCCTCCAACCTTGCTCCCACACCTCTCCCTCTCGCCTCCTCTGCCAACCCCCCTTACCTCCCACCCTTCCCGCTGTGGTCCTACCTTCCCCCAGGATGGCGTGCATGTCTGGGGCCAGGACCCCCTCCCTGGTCACCCCTGCCCCTTGCTCTGATTCCCCCCTCCTGCCCAAGGCATCTAACCCCGCCACCCCTATTGGGCCACCGGCCGGCAGGCCTGGGGCTCCAGCAGCAGACACCTCAGGACGGGACCCTAGGGCCTCTGCCACTGCTCCAGCTCCCACCCCCCCTGCTCAGGGGGGTGCGCCCTCGGCCGGGAAGAAGGGCCAGGGGAAGAAAAAGAGCAAAGGCCCTGCCCGGGTGGCGCCCCTGCCCGTGGTGGGGCCTGCTCCCTCCCCCGCTGTTCCTTCCCCCGCTGTTCCCTCCACCAGCTCTGGGGGCAGCGCCGCTCCCAGGGCATACGCCCAGGTCGCTGCGAGTCCTCCACACACCGCCCCGTCATCTGGCCCGACCGCTGCCTCCAGCACCATCCCTGGAGGCCGGGGCCGCTTCCCCACCCTTACCAGGAGGCATGGGGTCCGCTGCCTCCTGGTGCCTGCCTCGCCCCACGTGGAAACCTACGTGCGGGCGTTGGTGCGGGTGGTGGGGCCCATGGCCTTGGTGGCGGCCTCCAAGATGTACGGGAAGGTGGTCTTCTTCCTGGCATCGGAGGCCGCCGCCCAGGAGGCGGTGGTGACGGGCCTGGCGGTAGGGGGCGTCCACATCCCGGTGGAGCCCCTGGAAGACCTGGGCATACGGGTGGTTTTTACCTCTGTTCCGCCCTTCCTCCCCAATGCCGCCCTTCTGCCTTTCCTCTCTGCCCTGGAGAAGCCCATCTCCGTCATCAGCCCACTTCCCCTCGGCTGCAAAGATCCCGCCCTCCGCCACGTCCTCTCCTTCTGCCGGCGGGTACAGTTACAGCTGCCGCCGCCGGCGCATGGCGGGGAGGCGCTCGAGGGGTCATTTCTGGTTCCCCATCAAGGGGCCCAGTACAGGGTCCACTACAGTGCAGGTGAGGCCCAGTGCTTCCTCTGCTGGGCGACGGGGCACGTCCGGAGGGACTGCCCCCTTGCCCGGCAAAGCGGGGAGCCCGGGACCCCCGGGACCAAGGGGGTTGCCAGCCAGACCAGCGGCGGTGCCCCCCTCAGCTGTGCAGACCCTGTGGCTGCCCCTCCTCCATCACCTGCCACCTCCGCTCGGGCCCCGAGGGTGCCTCCCCCGGTGCGCCCAGACGAGCGAGCGGGCCCTGCTGATGCCCTGAGCAGTCTGGCCGGGCCTGCGGGGGAGAGGGAGCCAGGGCCGCCTTCGGCAGGTGCTGGAGAGGGCTCACCCCAGGGAGAGGCCTTTCCTTCCCCTGCTGCCCCACCTCCACTTTCCCATACGCCGCCCCCTGCGCTCTTGCCCCTTGGCCCTGCCCCCACCGCCCAGCCTATGGCATAGAGAGCACACTTATTAAGTTTGTGGGTTTTACCAAGCTGGGAGGGGTTGCAAGTGCTTTGGAGGATAGGATTATAATTCAGAATCATCTAGACAAACTGGAGAATTGGTCTGAGATACATTGGATGAAATTCAAGAAGGACAAATGCAAAGTACTCCACTTAGGAAGGAACAATCAGTTTCACGCGTATAAAATGGGAAATTAATGCCTAGGAAGAAGTACTGAGGAAAGAGACACTGGTCACTCTTCCCACTGGTCACTGGTCACTCTTCCCACCACAGGCCACAGACTCCCAAGCCAAAGAACCACAGGGACGCAACCTGCTGCTGCTGGGCAGACCAACTTGACTCAAATGGGCTGTAGCCCAGGGCCCAGCCTGAGGGTGGGAGAATGGTGGGATCCCGCCGCAGGAGAGGAAAAGGATGAGGCTGACATCTGGCATTCGGGGACCAGAGAGGGGGCACAGATGCAGGATGCCCTTTAACTTGGAGGAGGATCCACAGGGTAGAAATGCTGGAGCCCTCATCCAATCAGGAAACAGAACTATTCCATGTGCCTTATATGACCTGTTACCACAAAGGAACACAGCTCTGAATTCCGACATTCAACATCAAGCCAGAGATAAAAGCTTTGAACATGGATTTGTTCATTACATTTCCAGGAGCAAATAAATTTCAGATGATTTGGGAACTCCCCACTGATATTGCATGTGCTATTCTCCATCGCAGAGCACACTGCACCCCTGGAAATGGGACCAACTGAGACATCCTGACTCGGGGCATCGGGGTTCTTACATTCCTGAGATGGGCACGTGGAGTGGAGGGTCCCCCAGCTAACTAGAGCTGCCTGCTCTCCAGCCCCTGTCACTGACTCACACCCACAGCCCAGCAGAGTCAGCTGCTGCTGCACAGAACATCTGCCCATCTCAACAGCTGGCAGCCTTTACCCTTCCTTTGGCATTTGAAAGATTTAAAGACACAGAAACCTGCCAACATACCCAATGCCTGCGAGAACGGGAGCAGCTGCCCGCAGAGATCTGCACCCTAACGGAGAAGGAGTCAGTGCAGAGCTTGCATGGGCAGCAGGCAGTGTCTGCTCAGACAGGCTGCAACTGTCCTTGTGAAGCGTGTTTGCCCATTTCCTTGGGACCTCTTGGCCACCTCGGACTCTCAGCTGATTGGTGCAGTGTGTGCCAGCTTTAACCCCATCACAGGAAGCCCAATCCCAGGGGCTGCTCGGTGATGCCACCAAACTTGACTGCACACAAGCCCTGTGGCAGGCTCTATTCCTGCAATCCAAGCTGGCAGTGCTGTGCGTACGGCTCAGAGGAGTCACAGTGCTCCCTTGAGGGCAGCCGAGTGGTACGGATGATGCAGTAAAATAGACCAATAATAGTTATGTAGGGTCAGTTTACTCCCCAGCTGCCCACTTTCCTGCATTATTAACCCAGGGAGCGGGCTGGGGAAGGAAGATTCCACACAGCTTCCAATCTGGAAATTTCATTCAGATTGTTCCAGTAGGGGACGTCCCTTCCCTTCTCCCTGAGGAATAAAGGGGGGACCCAGCATCCATGGATCCCCAAAGCTATGCACAGATCTCAGTGATCCCCTGATAGCCAGGCCCTCCTACCCACAATCTCTGTGCCACCACAACTACTCTAGGACCCTCTCCAGCTCCCTGGGAGCACAGGTTCATCAGTTGTGCTAGTGGGGCTTGTCACAGTAGCCACTGCCCACAGGATCTGCTGAAGACGCTGTTGTAAAGGGCAGAGAGGACTGCGCAGGGAGTGGAAGTCTGGTTAGCGAAACGTTTTTATTTAGGTCAAAATTTCATCCACTCCGAGCTTCTGACAGCCAGAGCTTGAGGGACCCCAGAGCATGGGGTTGCTTCCCTGAACATCTTGGCTTATGCCTTTGATGGACCTATCCTCCATGGACTTATCTAGTTCTTTTTTTGAAGACCATTTATGGTTTTGGCCAACAACTTCCACAGGTTGGTTGTGCGTTGTGTGAAGAAGTGCTGCCTTTTGTTTGTTTTTAGCCTGCTGCCTATGAATTTCATTTGATGACTCCTAGTTCGCATTCATTTCCCTTCATGTGGAAGCAGTTCCATACCCCTAATCTTTTTCGTTGCCATTTTCAGTACCTTTTCCAACTGCAATATATCATTTTGAGATGAGGCGACCAGATCTGCTCGCAGTATTCAAGATGTGGGTGTACCCTGGATTTATAAAAAGGCAATACAATATTTTCTGTCCTACTATCTATCCCTTTCCCAATGATTCCCAACAGTCTGTGAGCTTCTTTGGTTGCCGCTGCACACTGAGTGGATGTTTCAGAGAACTATCCACAATGACTCTTGTTAATGGCTAATTTAGATGCCATCATTTTATATGTATAGTTGGGATTCTCTTTTCCAATGTGCATTACTTTGCATTTATCAACATTGAATTTCATCTTCCATGGTAACATGCACAAACCAGTTGGAGAGCACTTCAATCTCCCAGGACACTCTGTAGGTGACTTGAAAGTTGCTATACTTCCACAAAAAAAACTTCAAAAAGAGACTTCAAAGAGAAACTGCAGAGTGGGAAATCATATGCAAACATGACACAATTAAACTGGGTCTAAATAGGAACTTGGAATGGTTATCTCATTACAAGAAGTAATTGTTTCTGTTCACACATTCTCACCTACTAATCAGTGGTTGTGAAACGGCCTCAGCTACTCTAACTGAATGGACTTTGCTTATACCTACCTTCCCCATTGTTGTTCCTTACGCTTGGATGTATATGTATATCCCTATCTGATATCTATTTCTTGCATCTGACAAAGTGGGTTACTGCCCACTAAAGCTTATGCCTGAAGAAATTAAATTTGTTAGTCTTTAAAGTGCTACAGGACTCTTGTTGTTTTTGCTCTGTCCACTAGATTATTATTAATTCTTACAAAAGCTATCTTTAACTCCTTTCTTTTTCTTAAATTACTTACTTTTGCATACAATTCATCATATTTTAGCTTTATCATATCATTCTTTTCTGCCATAGCTTGAACATTTCACTGGCAACATTGGTTTGTGATAGTAAACCCTTTGTTCTTTTACTGTATTTATCAGCCACTGTTTTTAATGAGCTGCATACATAAGGTGGCATATTTTGATTGTAAAACATGAGCCACCAGGCACAATATTTGCAACACAGCTACTTTAGTCTGTGCTTTGTTAAACATTTTTTACTTTTAAAGTATATGTAAGATTCCCTTCCTTAAAATTTTAGAAAAACAAAAGTGCAAGGTGTGTGTGTGTGTGGGGGGGGGTGGGTGAAAAGCAACCAATTAGTTCTGTGAATTCATTTTAAAGCACGGGCTAACCACACCAATATTCCCTTAACATTCCAACTGCACCTTTAACCGTTAAGTGTTAAACAAAAAGAAAAAGTGACAGGAAGGGTAGGGGGAGAGAAAAAGTGGGGGGGAAAGGGTGGGAGAAAGAAAATGCAGAGAAACCAGGGAGGGGAGGAAAAGCAGACAGGGAGAGGAAGGGGAGGGAGGAGAAGAAGCAGGAGGAAAAAAAGGGTTCTTGAACGCCAGAATGCTGTACAAAGACAAGTTGTAATTGGTTTAAATAGTCATACGATTCTTCACCTGGTTTTTGTTTACAGTTATGAATGTGTGTCCAGTCAGTTTTTCGAGGAAAAAGTTCTGGGTTAGCCCAGAATAATTCTCTCCTAGCATCTATGAGGACTTGGTCTACACCTGGGTCCGTGGTTGGCCAAGCAGCCTGCCTAAAATGTTTATCCTTATCCCTGCTAGGGACCAGTAACCTAAGGAGGCAGTTCAAATCCTGATATGTGTGGTTCTAACAATTAATCAATATTTCTAATTCTTCTTTAAACTTTTGAGGGCTATCCCTGGGGTTTGGGAAATCCTTAACTATGTTTCTAAGTTCAGTGGCTGTCCATGGTTGATACACTTCCATAATAGGATCCCCAGACCCTGGAACTTGTTGCAATGGGGCAATAAGCTCTGTTGCTTCAGCCTGCCTATTATACTTACTCCAAGCTCTATCACTAATTGGGGTCTCATATTGTGAATTATTGGGCCTTTGGCAAGATATTGGGGATTTATCTGGGTCTTGCGGTGCCTCATAAGAGGGAGGTGGGGCCATAGGGCTTGGGCCCCCTGCCCCAGATAAGGCTGGACAGGGAGGATGGGGTTAGCAGCAAGCCAGGGGCAAGTCCAGAACATCCGTCTGATACTGGCCATCTACCTCGTCCCCTAGTTTGGTTGGAAGTTGAGGGTAAAGTGGAAAGCGAGATGGTCCATGGTCTGTCAGCCTCCTGTGGCTTTTTTTCGTTAGTCTGGTCCAGTTGCTTTTACAGGTTTTCAATAGTATTCTGCAAGCTTTTAACCTTAAACTTTTCCCTCCTGTTATAAGACTCCTCATACCATGCAAAATATGCCTGCTACTCCGGCTCTTTAATCCTGGCTCCCTTTGACTCCCAGGCTCCTCTTAAGTGGAGAATTGTGTCATGGGAAAAGAGCCTTCCTTTGGGAACTGTTTGACCGGATTATGATGGGTGAGAGAGTTCTATTGGACCATAATTCACATACATATAAAAGCGGGGGACTCTTTTGGCGGAGTCCCTTTACTTTGTCCCATACCCATATTGAATACAATAATCAACATCCTTTCAAACAATACAAAACCATAAACCAGAGTCGACTTACTCAGTTTCCTTTACTTAAGATCCGGTCGTAAGGTTGTTTTCCATTTGCCCACTGCCAAGTTTGGTTAGAGGTGGCTGTGCGGGAAGGGAGATACACAACACTGCCAGCGGCCTTGGAGACCAACTCTTAGGGATTTTAAAAGGCCTCTTACCTAGTTGTGGTGCCGTTGGCGTCTGAAGTTGAGACAGCTACCGATCTCCTTTCTCGCTCTGCACGCCTTATCTGAGTCCGGTTCTTATGATCGCGTAAACCTTATCCCAGGCTTTGTCAGCAATAAGTGCAGGGTAAAGAGTCAGGTCATGAATTAGAGGAGGAGATAACACAGAATTATCACCCAAATCTTTCGGGGTTCACAGAACCACCAGCAGCAAACTACCCCATTTAAGGGACAATTTGAAAGGTGCCTGCAGTTGTACTCTCATTCTTGTTACTCTGCCCGTGTAGAGACTGATGTTGGCACACCCAGCCGAGCTTCAGTGATCCGAGTTACGGCACCAAGAATTGTAGAAGAAAACACAGTCTTCACTTCTGTTTGGGTGGGCAGGGAAAAGATCTTTATTACAAGGTAATTACGTGGGGCAAGAGCTTCAGCTGAACTGCGCCCCGATCTGCGTTGTGTGAGAGTTTTTATACAGACTTATTACCACATCATTGTTATACAGAAAAATGTATTAAGCACGCGTAATACAAAGAAGAAATAATGGTGAGTTGTACAAACAGTGTCATGCATACAGCTGCACAAGGAACTTCCTGTATTTGCTTACATTCCCATGTTTGGTTACAAAAGAAGGCATGCACATAGCTTCTTGCTAAATTGGAAAAATGCAACTTCAGTCAAAAGAAAGAGATAGTTTGCTATCTTATTTAGCTGGAGAGAAAACTTCTCCCACACCTAGCGGACCACGCTTATCGATTAGCACACTCCTAACTTCCTCTTAGCCTTCAGCTACATGCTCAAACTGTCTTTGTGACAAACTTCATGTTTCCACACTTCCCTCCCTCATTGTGTAAGCGTCCGGATTGTATTGCTAGCAGCTTAAATAAACAGCTCTTGTGGGCACCGGCTCACTCGACTGCTCTTTTCTCGCCAACGAGATCTCAAACCACGAACCCTCCATCTCAGCGGAGTACAATTGGTGTCACGAACAGGATCTCGGTGAGGTGAGACGCGCGGATGGGACAATGTCCCTTTTTGGGAAAAAGGTCAAGGGAGCGGACAGCCGCTGCATCCCAGAGTGGCCCAATACCGGGTGGTGGTCTTCCATGGCGGCACTGGTGGATCGGTTGGCTGCACCGCCTGCCCGACCCGAGTTACAGGGAAAGGTTACCCCACAGGAGTTGTTAAAGGCTTTAGGAGAACTTGGACTGAAAAAAAGAGGGAGCGCAGAACAGACGGCGGCGGGGGAGTTGGGGTGGCTCCACACTGACTGCGCTCCGCTGCCTAGAGGACCAACTCTGAGAAACGTAGATGGGGGGAGAGGCATTCCGGGATGACCTGGACGCCGCAAGGGAAGCCCAAATAGTGGCGTGGGAAGTGGCAGAAGTGTCTACCGCCCGTGCCGATGACTGGGAAACTAAGTGCAAGCGTTTAAGGCTCAAAAACCTTAGCACTTAAGCAGGGATAGATTTGGGACTGTGCCAGAGAGTCAGGCTGTTTAGAAAGAAACAACCTGAGAACTCATTACCCTCAGGGGACGATCCCAATTCCAAACCCCAATCCCTGCCCTTTGACAAAGATAGCTCCCTTCTGTATAATCCCTCTGGAACAAAACAGAGAAATGCAGCAGCAATTTGGCTCTTGTGGGAAGTCTGAAATTCAGGCTACGTGATCAGGAGTCAAGCACTTCATTAACAGAAAAGGTGAAATCCTTAAATAATGTTTTACAGATGATAGTAAAAAGACTGACCAAGAAGCAGGGCAGAGCACCTGCTAATCATAGCCATTGTGAATCCCTGATTAAGCTGTTAAAGAATGTGTTGCTGTTAGCCTGGAACTTAAAATGATTTTACAAGGTTAATTGGTTACTTCCCCCCCCCACACACACTTGCACTTCTGTTTTTCTGAGATGTTTAACAAAAGGAATTTTGGATACCGTTTTAATGCTAAAAATTATGGCAGCCAAGAATAATGCAATAACATTTATATATAGTAAATGGAAGGCAAAAGTAAGTGACAAAAGAGAAGATTTTAAAAAGTAGTTTTGGTAAAAATAAACACTACAGAAGTTGAAGGGAATGAAACAGTTAAGAAATGCAGAAATGCTTAAAGGGTAACAGTGTTATGAGGAGGAAGTTTGTGGTTTAATGATTTGGTTTTGTTAGCAAAGTAACCCTTCATAAAATTCAATATATTTTTTTAAAAAACCAAAGTTTTGGCCGTGGAAAAGTCAGCCAGACACAGGAAAATATGGAGGTAATTCCTCTGTTTTGCCTGCAATCAGCAAGGAGATTTGTAAAAGCAAGAAGTATTCTAAGCAATAATCTGTCACTCCCAAAAGGGGGTAGAAAAATGGTTTTTTTGTATTTCAGAACTTCAGGAAAAGTGCACATAAGCAAAACAGCTGAAGAACAATACCATGAGTTTATTATTACAACAAAGATTGTGTTTTGTATTTCA
Organism: Emydura macquarii macquarii; assembly: GCF_026122565.2. Classification (NCBI taxonomy): domain Eukaryota; kingdom Metazoa; phylum Chordata; order Testudines; family Chelidae; genus Emydura; species Emydura macquarii. The sequence goes on from NW_027130386.1 coordinate 127,947, forward strand.
TGCTGTTTGTCTTGTTACTAATATAGTATGTTACATTACATTGTATGTTACATTAAGCAGAAAAGAATTAATAAGCACTGTAAACAAATATATATTAATGTGGATTTGGTACAAATAGGCTTGGGAAACCTTAATGCAAAATGGAATATGTGGCAGTGGTTGAATACCACAACCTGGCTATTATACAAAATACAAATATCATATCTGGAGTTGACTCGACAGAAGACCCCGAGCCCGCTGGCATGAAGTGGTGGCGAGTTGCCCCCCACAGGCTTTGCGGTACGAGCCCACACAACAGGGGACCAACGCCCCTATGTACCACTGACTATTTATGGGAAAAAAGGAAGGAACCCCCAATGGGTGATGGCCCTTGTGGGTATGGGGGTGGAAGTAACTCTTGTCAATGGGAATCCCAATCGAGTCCCGGGGGCTGCTGCTAACACTATTGGAAGCAGTGCAAGGGCGGAACGTGCGGGATATAGCAGTGTTGCTCAGGCAGAGGGATCAATTGGGAGACCTGGGGATATCTCAGTCCCGCCCCGTGGATGTAAAGAAACTGCCCCGGCCTCAGCGGGAGCTGCCCATAAGGGCCCATGCGCAAACTGGATGGATCCTGGAGAATAACAGTGGATTACCGGAACCTGAATGAGCATGTACCGCTGCTGAGCATGGCTGTCCTCAATATCATTATTATTGTGGAGCAGATGGCCCAGGAGATACGTTCACAATTTTATTGAAAAATGGTAACCTGCCTGCTTATTTCCCTGCCATCAGATTAGCCTCACAAGTCTGATCTGGGGGGAACCCATGCATGGCAATAATGGGAAAGCTGTATAGCAGAGTCCACCATATTTGCGGTATGTGTGATCAACACACCCCTAGCTCCTCACCTGACCCTACCGTCCACCGTCACCCTACCCCGAGCTATGATGCTGGCAAAGATGGGGGAGGAAGTGCAACACCTGTTCCGCCTAGCGGCAGAAACCTCACACCAAGCGACAGTTAACGTGTCACGTGGCAGGTCCGCTCCTGGGGCGGCGCACTTAAGGGAGAACGGGGCTTCCCTCCCTCATTGTGGTAAGCGCCTGAATTGTATTGCTAGTAGCTTAAATAAACAGCTTTTGTGGGCACTGGCTCGCCCGACTGCTCTTTTCTCGCCACCGAGATCTTGAACCACGAACCCTCCATCTCGGCGGTATACGCTTGAACAAGAAGTAGCCCTTTCCCCTGGTTTCTGGGGAAGGCCCAGCACACAGAAAAGTTGATCTTGAAGAAAACAGAGCATGAATAAAATCCACCCCAACCTGCGCTACAAACAACTGGCTTCTTTCCTCCCTCTCTCTAAAGCAAAAAACATTTCAGCTGTCCTCAGAGCTGTATATGTCAGACCCTGGCTCCACTCCCTGACTATAATAACCACACCCAGGGGAGGGGCTTGTGTTATAAATGGTCTGCCCTCCATTTTGAATCCACACACAGTCTTGCCTGCCACCCACCACTCTCTGCAGCACAGTGTTTATGCTCTGCTGCGGGAGGAAAAGGAAGAACAGAGAGAGGGAAGACTGTGAATTTAGTTAGCCTGTAGCTGAAAAGCAAATGTGAGGAAATTCAGAGGGCTGCTCTTGTGTGGTCTCCGGAGCAGCAGCTTCCATTTTGTTTCTTAGGTGTCTAAAGCATTTAGGGCAGGACTGGACAAAATAACATGTAAGAAAGTAATAATAGTTAATAGTTAGGGAACCCCACGACTGCAGCATGTCACTGAGAGCCCGTGTGCTTCATCAGACATCCTGGTAGCCACCGCTGGGAACTAAATAGCCCTTGTGTGCCTCTTGGTAGTTCCAGAGCTTTACGTCAAACACAACTACAGCTGCTGCTGCATCAGACTGTGCCCCAGAACAAAAGATGGGGCTCTGCTGAGCTGGTGTGAGGGAGCAGGAGGAGTCATTCCTGCTCTGCCCTGCAGTACGAGGGGAATGCAGACAGAACTGGATGGCTCATTGATAGCAATGCAGCATGTGGGGTCTGTTCTCAGATAATCTCAGGGAACTCAGCAGGGGAAGGATGGTTTGGTGATTAGGTGAAATGGTCTGTCACATTGGAGACTGTGTCTGGTTCCTGGTTCTGTTACCGTCTTCCTGTGGGACTTTGTTGAAGTCAAATCTCCCGCAGTTTGGAGCCGTGTGGGAGCTATGACACATCTCTGAACAGTATTGCTTCCAATTCAGCAAACGGCAGCCTTGCACGCCGTGCACCCAGCTCAGAGCTGTGTTTTCCCTCTGCCCACTCTGCCTTTCCCAGCGAGGGGGGCCCTTAGTGAATGATCCAGGCAGCTGCGCGTCAGGGCCCGAGGCAGATGTGAGCGCTGGGGACTGGGGGTCAGTGGGCGTGGCCTTGTGACTGCGAGTCACTGGGGCGCAGGGAGGGATTTGAGTTTGGATTTGGGGCGGAGAGAGAATGGAGGGTTTTACAAAGTGAAACTCATGCTCTGCTTGCTCCGCCTCCAGCAGGCTGTTTGTTCTTTCCCTGACGCTTTTCCTTAGTGTAAAATAAAGTCACCCCGTCTGTGAGGAGAATGCTCGGTTTGCTTTCTGTGCAGGGAAAGCAAAGTAAGGCCTCTGGGACAGCCACTTCCTTGGCAAGCCCCTGGGATTGAGCCAGCGCCCTCAGGCACCAGGAGCCCAAGTTGCTACAGCTCTGATAAGGGCTTTATCCCTACCAGAGAACCCAACTTCTAGTTTCTGTGGACTGGACAGGGGATGCACCAAGTCCATGGCCAGTAGCTAGAGACATTGCTTTATTTGTACACTTTTGGCGCTCAGGGACTGAGTTAGTGTGAGGGATGAGGCCCAGAGGCAGGGTGCCAGGCTAGTGGTGCTGCACTTCCTTTCTGTGCGTCTCGGTGAGCCTAGAATTTGAGCAGGGCAGCGTCTCAGAGTTTCTTCATGTGCTTTCACTTACAATAGGCCTAATTCCCTGACCTTTACCACATTGTTAATAGCCATAAATGCAGCCACCTCTAGGGCAGAGCATGACCACTGTTTAACCCGCACACAGCAACATCACAAACCAGTTTACGCTGGGGAGGGAAGAGCACTTTATCTATTGAAAGTGCTCGGGGAATTTAGGAAGGCTGAATATACAGAAATTATCAGGACTGGAATTGGATGAGGACATGAGGACATGAGCATGTGCTCATCCCTCTAAGTCCTAACACGGCACACATTAAAGTTATTAAAAACTGGCTAACTGATAGGTCTCAAAATGTAACTCTTAATGGGAAATCATCATTGAATGGGTGTTTCCAGAGGTGTCATAGAATCTAAGGGCAGAAGGGACCACCCTATCATAGAATCATAGAATATTAGAGTTGGAAGGGACCTCAGAAGGTCATCTAGTCCTACCCCCTGCTCAAAGCAGGACTAACCTCAGCTATATCATCCCAGCCAGGGCTTTGTCAAGCCTCAGCTTAAAAACCTCTAAGGATGGAGATTCCACCACCTCCCTAGGTAACCCATTCCAGTGCTTCACCACCCTCCTAGTGAAAAACTTTTTCCTAATGTCCAACCTAGACCTCCCCAACTGCAACTTGAGACTGTTGCTCCTAGTTCTGTCATCTGCCACCACTGAGAGCAGCCTAGCTCCATCCTCCCTGGAACCCCCATTCAGGTAGTTAAAGGCTGCTATCAAATCCCCCCTCATTCTTCTCTTTTGCAAACTAAACAAGCCCAGTTCCCTTAGCCTCTCCTCATAAGTCCTGTGCTCCAGCCCCCTAATCATTTTTTTTGCCCTCCGCTGGACTCTCCCCAACTTGTCCACATCCTTTTTGTAGTGGGGGGCCGAAAACTGGACACAATACTCTAAATGTGGCCTCACCAATGTCGAATAGAGGGGAATAATCACTTCCCACGAACTGCTGGCAATGCACCTCCTAATGCAGCCCAATATGCTATTAGCCTTCTTGACAACCAGGGCACACTGCTGACTCATATCCAGCTTTTTATCCACTGCTACCCCAAGGTCCTTTTCTGCAGAACTGCTGGCTAGCTCATCGGTCCCCAGTCTATAGCTGTTCATGGGATTCTTCCTTCCTAAGTGGAGGACTCTGCACTTCTCATAGTTGAACCTAATCAGATTTCTTTTGGCCCAATCCTCCAGTTTGTTTAGGTCACTCTGTATCCTATCCCTACCTTGCAGGGTATCTACCACTCCCCCCAGCTTAGTGTCATCCGCAAACTTGCTGAGGGTGATATCTACCCCATCCTCCAGATCATTAATGAAGATGCTGAACAAAACCGGCCCCAGGACCGACCCCTGGGGCACTCCGCTTGTGACCCGTTGCCAGCTAGACATGGAGCCATTCATCACTACTCATAGAATCATAGAATATTAGAGTTGGAAGGGACCTCAGGAGGTCATCTAGTCCTACCCCCTGATCAAAGCAGGACTAACCTCAGCTATATCTTCCCAACCAGGGCTTTGTCAAGCCTCAGCTTAAAAACCTCTAAGGATGGAGATTCCACCACCTCCCTAGGTAACCCATTCCAGTGCTTCACCACCCTCCTAGTAAAAAACTTTTTCCTAATGTCCAACCTAGACCTCCCGCCCTGCAACTTGAGACCGTTGCTCCTTGTCCTGTCATCTGCCACCACCGAGAACAGCCTAGCCCCATCCTCCCTGGAACCCCCTTTCAGGTAGTTAAAGGCCGCTATCAAATCCCCCCTCACTCTTCTCTTTTGCAGACTAAACAAGCCCAGTTCCCTCAGCCTCTCCTCATAAGTCCTGTGCTCCAGCCCCCTAATCATTTTGGTTGCCCTCCGCTGCACTCTCTCTAACTTGTCCACATCCTTTTTGTAGTGGGGGGCCCAAAATTGGACACAATATTCTAAATGCGGCCTCACCAATGCCGAATAGAGGGGAATAATCACTTCCCGTGACCTGCTGGCAATGCCCCTCTTAATGCAGCCCAATATGCCATTAGCTTTCTTGACAACCAGGGCACACTGCTGACTCATATCCAGCTTTTTATCCACTGTTACCCACAGGTCCTTTTCTGCAGAGCTGCTGCCCAGCTCGTCGGTCCCCAGTCTATAGCTGTGCATGGGATTCTTCCTTCCTAAGTGGAGGACTTTGCACTTTTCTTTGCTGAACCTCATTAGATTTCTTTTGGCCCAATCCTCCAGTTTGTTTAGGTCACTCTGTATCCTATCCCTACCTTGCAGGGTATCTACCACTCCCCCCAGCTTAGTGTCGTCCGCAAACTTGCTGAGGGTGCAATCTACCCCATCCTCCAGGTCATTAATAAAGATGTTGAACAAAACCGGCCCCAGGACCGACCCCTAGGGAACTCCGCTTGTGACCGGTTGCCAGCTAGACATGGAGCCATTGATCACTACTCGTTGAGCCCTATGCTCTAGCCAGTTCTCTATCCATTTTATAGTCCATTCATCCAACCCATACTTCTTTAACTTGCTGATAAGAATACTGTGAGAGACCATATCAAAAGCTTTGCTAAAGTCAAGGTATATCACATCCACCGCCTTCCCTACATCCACAGAGCCAGTCACCTCATCATAGAAAGCAATCAGGTTGGTCAGGCGTGACTTTCCCTTGATGAATCCGTGTTGACTGTTCCTGATCACCTTCCTCTCTTCCAAGTGCCTCAAAATGGATTTCTTAAGGACCTGCTCCATGATTTTTCCAGGGATTGAAGTGAGGCTGACCGGTCTGTAGTTCCCTGGATCCTCTTTCCTCCCTTTTTTGAAGATGGGCACTATATTTGCTTTTTTCCAGTCCTCAGGGACCTCCCCCTGTTGCCAAGAGCTTTCAAAGATAATAGCCAATGGCTCTGAAATCACCTCAGCCAATTCCCTCAGCACCCTCGGGTGCATTGCATCCGGCCCCATGGACTTATGTATGTCCAATCCTTCTAAATAGTTTTGGACCTGTTCCTTCAGCACTGAGAGATGCTCACCTCCTTCCCATTCTGTGCCACCCAGTACAGTAGTCTGGGAGCTGATCTTGTCTGTGAAGACAGAGGCAAAAAAGTCATTGAGTACCTCAGCTTTCTCCACATCCTCTGTCTCTAGGTCGCCTCCCTCATTCTTAAGGGGCCCACACATTCCCTAATCTTCCTCTTGTTGGCAACATGCCTGTAGAAACCCTTCTTGTTCCCTTTCACATCCTTTGCTAACTGCAACTCCAGCTGTGCTTTGGCCTTCCTGATTTCATTCCTGCATGTTCGAGCAGTATTTTTATAAACCTCCCTAGTCACCTGACCAAGCTTCCACTTCTTGTAAGCTTCTTTTTTTGTGTTTAAGTTCACCAAAGACTTCTTTGTTAAGTCAAGCTGGACGCCTACCATATTTGCTATTCTTTCTGCACATCGGGATGGTTTGCTCCTGTGCCCTCAATAAGGTTTCTTTAAAATACAGCCAGCTCTCTTGGATTCCTTTCCCCCTCATATTAGCCTCCCTGGGAATCCTGCCCATCAGTTCCCTGAGGGAGTCAAAGTCCGCTTTTCTGTAGTCCATGGTCCGTATCCTGCTGTTCTCCTTTCTTCCTTTTTTCAGGATCCTGAACTCAACCATCTCATGGTCGCTGCTGCCTAGGTTGCCACCCACTTCTACTTCCCCTACCAAATCTTCCCGGTTTGTGAGCAGCAGGTCAAGAGAAGCACGGCCGCTAGTTGGTTGCTCCAGCACTTGCACCAGGAAATTGTCTGTGACACTCTCCAAAAACTTCCTGGAGTGTTTGTGCTCTGCTGTATTGCTCTTCCAGCAGATGTCAGGGTGATTGAAGTCTCCCATGAGAACCAAGTCCTGTGAACTGGAAACTTTCCCTAGTTGTCTGAAGAAAGCCTCATCTACCTCATCCTCGTGGTCTGCTGGTCTATAACAGACACCCACCACGACATCACCTTTATTGTTCTTGCTTCTAAACTTAACCCAGAGACACTCAACTGACTTATCTCCAGTTTCGCACTGGAGCTCAGAGCAATCATAGTGTTCTCTTACATACAGTGCAACTCCTCCACCCCTTCGCCCCTGCCTGTCCTTTCTGAACAGTTTATACCCATCCAAAACAGTTCTCCAGTCGTGTGAGTTACTCCACCAAGTCTCAGTTATTTCAATCATGTCGTAGTTTCTTGACTGTGCCAGGACTTCCAGTTCCTCCTGCTTGTTTCCCAGGCTTCTTGCATTTGTGTACAGGCACTTGAGATAAGTAGCCGATTGGCCTACTTTCACAGTAGGCATCGGGAGGCCTCCCCTGCTGTACCCTCCTCTTTCTGCTTCCTTGTGGTGTCCCTCTTCCCCACTTACCTTCCGGCTTAGGTCTCCGTCCCCCGTCGAACCTAGTTTAAAGCCCTTCTCACTAGGTTAGCCAGCCTGTCTGCGAAGATACTCTTCCCTGTCTTCGTTAGGTGAGTCCCATCTCTTCCTAGTAATCCTTCTTCCTGGAAGAACATTCCGTGATCGAAGAATCCAAAGCCCTCTCTTCAACGCTACCTGCGTAACCACGCATTTACTTCTGCAATGTGACGGTCCCTACCTGGGCCTTTTCCCTGAACAGGGAGGATGAATGAGAACACCACTTGTGCTTCAAACTCCTTTATCTCTTTTCCCAGAGCCACATAGTCCTCAGTGATCCACTCAAGATCATTCGTGGTAGTGTCATTGGTGCCCACGTGGAGAAGTAGGAAGGGGTAGCGGTCTGAGGACTTGATGAGTCTTGGCAGTCTCTCTAGTTATCTCTAGTGACAGATGACGTGTAAAAAGCTGAAGTATTCAATGTTTTTTTGTCTCTGTCCTCACAGACAAGGTCAGCTCCCAGACTACTGCACTGGGCAACTCAGTATGGGAAGGAGGTGAGCCGTGCTGAAAGAACAGGTTCAGAACTATTTAGAAAGTCTGGGGGTCCTCCAGTAGAAAGGGCAGAGGGCCTTTTCCTTGGCATATTAAACTGAATAAAATGCTAGTAAATGTACCAGAGAGAATAGTGATGGATTTGGTCATTTAAAGGTCATCTCGACAAGTCCATGGGGCTGGGTGCAATGCATCTGAGGGTGCTGAGGGAGTTGTATGATGTTATTGCAGAGCCATTGGCCTTTATCTTTGAAAATTCATGTTGATCAGAGGAGGTTCTGGATGACTGGAAAAAGGCAGATATGGTGCCCATCTTCAAAAAAAGGAAAGGAAGATCAGGGTAACTACAGATCAGTCAGCCTCAACTCAGTCCCTGGAAAAATCATGAAACAGGTCCTCAAGGAATCCATTTTGAAGCACTTGGAGGAGAGGAAGGTGATCAGGAACAGTCAGCATGGACTCACCAAGGGCAAGTCATATCTGACCAGCCTGATTGCCTTCTATGATGAGATGATTTCCCTGATAATTGACCTACATTTTCCCTTTCTTTGTTTCATCCCATTCTTTCCTGTTATTCCAGCTTAATTTATGCCAAGTCATTGCTCTTCTCCCAGATAAATTAGACTCAGATGATGTCTCAATCCAGGGAGTAATTGAATCTGATTTATAACCAAATGCATGTACTACCGCAGAATTGTCCCAGGGGCTGCTGCACCCTTTCCAAACATCTGGCAATCACCAGAACCACATGCAAATGACATAGTTATTTGCTTGTAACTCTTCAGGAAAAGCTGTAAGACGCTGGCAGGCTGCTTACATTTTGCCAATTTCTTTGATCTGCTGACAGGGGTTTAGAAGACTGCAGGCTGCACCTAACACAGAAAAGGGAAACCCTATCAGAGCTGCATTGTGCACCACCTCAGGAACCCTTGACATAGTCTGTAGCAGTGTTACCCACGGTTCCTCGACCTGGTAACTTTTAGTGTCTGTGAGTTGCTGTCAGGAAATAAACCAAAGGAAACACAGTACCTCTGCCTGCTATATAGCTGAAAAAGACAAATCCAAACCAAGTGCTTTTAATTTAAAGCTTTGCTTCTCGTCTCCAGAAATTCCATTGGAAACTTTTACCACAGTCTTAAGCACATACAAATACAATAGGTGATTAAAATACCCCAAAACTAAGTTTCCCCCACAGGTCTGAAGCAATCTTTGGGCAGTCTTTGGGTGAATCACTCACAGATTTCCAGATGGCCAGTTCTTCTTTCTGCGCCTGGGGACCCTTCCAAATATGTCCATAAATTGATCCAGTGACTCAGACTCTCACTACCTCCCTCTAATACCCCAACAATTACAGAGACATGTCAGTCAAGAAAATGTTACACAGCTGACCAAACAGATCAATATCTGGGCAGAAGCAGGAGCTACAGACATGTCACTACAAAAAAAAATTGTTAAGCAAGTCTAAATCTGTAAGTCCAGCAATAATTTCCCCTTTGCTGCAGTTCTGGGATATATCCAGATGTCCTGGTTTTTAACGGACATTTGCCCCAGCACATGCAGAGAGAGAGAACACATAGAGCCAGGCTCATGTCATGGGTACCTGTCTAGTCCCCTCCCCCTCAGTTTGCCTAGTTATGCTCAGTTTCTGCAAAGGCCTGAAAATGGCTAAAAGCAGCAAGCAGAATAATTGACAGTCCATTCCGATAATTGGCTGTGGCTTAGAAAGCTGGCTGGTTGCTGAAATGTCCCTATACATGACCACATGAAGAAATGCCCTCATTTGCCCAGCTTTAACACATTGTTACACCCTCTGAATCAGGCCTCTGTTCATAGAATTCTAGAAGATGAGGGATGAAGGGACCTCAGGAGCTATCTAGTCCAACCCCCTGCTCAAACAGGGCCAACCCCAACTAAATCATTCCAGTCAGGGCTTTGTCAAGCCATACCTTAAAAGCCTCTAAGGATGGAGATTCCTCCACCTCCCTAGGTAACCCATTCCAGTGCTACACCACCCTCCTAGGGAAAACATTTTTCCTAATATGCAACCTAGATCCCCCCACTGCAAATTGAGACCATTGCTCTTACTTCTCTTTTCTGCCACCACTGAGAGCAGCCTAGCCCCATCCTCCCTGAAACTCCCTTTCAGGCATTTAAAAGCTGTTATCAAATCCCCTCTCTTTCTTCTCTTCTGCAGACTAAACAAGCCTAGTTCTCTTAGCCTCGCCTCATAAGTCACGTGCCCCTGTCCCCTAATAATTTTTGTTGTCCTCTGCTAGACTCACTCCAATTTGTCCACATACTTGGTAGGGGGGCCCAAAACTGGACACAATACTACAAATGTGACCTCACAAGTGCTGAATAGAGGGGAACAATCACTTCCCTTGATCTGCTGTCAATGTTCCTGTTAATGCAAGCCGGGCCAGGGTTGCTAACCTTGCAATTTGGTTTTTACCGACATGAAGATCTGAAGTTGATTTTTTTTACTGACATCGCAAAAAATACCATAAACAATACAATATGGCACAAAAGTGTGTACTCACTTTACGAACATTTTCATGACCAAATTACCTGTGGTGTTATTACAAATATAAACTCTGTGCTCGCGTTATTCCCTACACAGGGATTCGGAATTATGCAGTTGTTTTAGCTGTAGTTAATTGCTCAATTGGATTTCTTATGCCTGTGCAATAATAGAAAACAGGAAATTGATCTACTCATGGTCAATGTAGTTTTATCATACAAGAAGTGATTCTGAATGATGACAATAAACATCAAAATATACTATGTTTTATTTCTACCCAATTTCACAGAATTTTTCATTTATTTAAGGGTTTATGGACAGTGTTAATATTGTACATTTTTTTAACTAACTGTTCAGAAATTTATGGACGATTGGCAACCAGCTTGCAATGGAGAGAATTAAGAACTGCAGAGATTGAGGAGACAATGGGTTGGGAAGCTCTCCCAAGTTTAAAGCTATTACTAGATGCCCCCAGCATCCAGATCTGTTTATCTCTTTAAATCAGCATTAGGAACCAAATCCTCGACTGGTGTAAATCAGCAACGCTCTATGGACTTCAGTAGAGCCACACAGATTTATGCCAGCTAGGAATCTGGCCCTGAGTCAAAGAAGTTAGTAATGGAAACCACTATCAGACTGCCCAAACTCTCAGGCAGGCAGGCAGACTCTCTCTCCTATCTGTATTTACTGTCTCCACTACCGTACATATCACTGTTGTTGTTAAAAATGTCAACATTTACCAGCAGAGGGTTTGGTGTATCCACGATGAGGTGGGAGGGTTGCACGGCTCTAGCCATACTGGTATCATTAAAGCAGTATCGTTTTTATATGGACAAACCCCTTAAGTCAAAACTGTGGTCCTTCAATACTGCTGCAGGTGAACTTTTGGCAATTTCTTGACTTTTCATAAAAGCCAGTGCACACATTGGTTTATTTGTGTATTTATTTATCTTTTGATTTCACAATGATCAGTGTGCTCTTTCCTACTTCACAGGCATTGGGATAAATCCTCCTTGGTCAAACAATACTGAAACCAATTGCATGTTCAGTTGGGAAAATCACAGAATCTTTAGGGTTGGAAGAGATGTGTATTTCCTCTTTGGAATCAACCAATGGGTCCCATTCTGTCCTGATGTACAGCTGCAAAGCCCTCCGTTACACTACTGATGTCCATCTGATTGCATAGGTGTGACTGGGGGCAGTTCTCTGATGCATGAATCAAGTTAGGCATGGTAATCAGTATTAAGAAAAGAGTTCCCTTCATCACTTTTGGCAAACTTCACCTCACATGTCTAGAATAACAACCTTCTACACCTGAATACAAAGGTGTCTAGTTTCAGACTCGTGTTCTCAGTATCCTCCTTTACAGCTGTGAAAGCTTGGTCATATACTCTAAGCAGGAGTGGAGATTGAACACAGCAGAAGCAGAAGCAGGGCAGGCACAACAAGACTCTGCTACAACTGGTTTTGCACTAATAGCCAGTTGAGAGTGCAAGTTACTTCAGACATGTTTATGTAACCGGTGATGGGTGTAAAGTACATACATCCACTATATGATCTCCTTGACTGCACCTCATCTCTACTCCTTGCTAAAACATAGAACAGCGGTTCTCTTGTTTCATGACTTTTTGGAATATCTCGCCCAATTGTATCAGAATTGCCCTGTGCATAAATCTGAATGTCAGTGTTACAAGTAGCTTCTGGTCTCTTAACAGGAGACTGAATCATACAGCTGATCACTGAACAAAGAGTGAAGAGCACAAACGCATTGCAAACAGAGTTTGGAATACCTCTGAAATATTTTCTAAAGCAAAAGCCATTAAGTAGGAAAGTTACTCTTGCTGCAACACCTCTGCTGCTGGCTTTCGATAGACATGCATGCAATGAACATTTGTTTTGTAGTAATTGTAGTACGATGAAAAGTTTTGGCATAACATTTATAGAACCATACTTTAGCACACACATGTGAACCCATTCTTTCCCCTCGGGTCTTCTTTCAGGGACGATTTCTCAGGTTAGCGGGGGACCTAAAATATAACGTGTTTCATTTTGATTTCTTGGGAACTTGAAAAGATTGTAGTCTGTCAGCCCTCATTCAATCGCCTGTCAGGAAATAAAAGTCTGGGGAATCCTTTGCTACTGCTACCTTCTCTATCCCTTGGTTCATAGCTGGCTGGTTCTCGGCCGGTTCTTTGATGTCAATCTGCAGCCTTTATACGCAGCGGTGCGGCCTTTCAGATCAGCATATACAATATTTATTCCCTGGGCTCTGACTTTCTAGTACACAGGTTTTCAACACTTTATCATATTTGGACCCCTACAAAATTTCAAAGGCAGTTGCAAATAACCATATTGTACGTTGTACAAACCACCCGCTGACTGGTTCTCCGCTGACAGGTTCTCCACTGGTTCTCTAATGTCAATCTGCAACCTTTATTGGGAGAGGTGCAGGGTTTGGGATCAGCATATACAGTATTTATTTCCTTGGCTCCCAATTTCTAGTACACTGGTTTTCATACCTTTTTAATATCCGTACCCTTACAAAATTTCAAATGTAGGCGCGAATAATTTTGGAAATCTTACACATAGTCTGCAGACCCCCAGGATCTGCTCTAGTCTGTTGTACAACAATCAGGAACAACCACTGCTCTAGTACATTGTAACGCAGCACCTGTTACACAGCTATGATGAGGGTTTGCGAGAAGAGGATTTCAAAGTGAAATACATGAGTATTCATGGAAATCAAACTTCATTTCACAGAAAGTCATCTATTGCTCTCTCTCTCTCTGACTGTCTGTGCACTGTGTTATATAGTCCTAGTTTAATAGCAGGCTGCTGGAAAACAAAGAGGAAGGGAAACAATAGCTCAGGAAAAGCCATCACTCACTGCAGGGAGATTAAGAGAGAGCACCTGAACTTCACGCTGAGACCATCCTATTTCCAGGCTCCAGCCAAGTTACACAGCTTGTTTCGCCAGTGCTAGGAGTCAGTTCAATGGTTGGGCAGCTGGTGCTGTGAAATTCTTTAAACTGACACACAGATACACAAAGTGTGAGGAACTCACAAGATGCTCTTTCTCCTGAGTCCCAAAGGAGTGAGGGTGATTGAGATAAGAGTCACGTACAGACTGTTGTTTTAAAACCCTGTTATTCTCCAATGTGAGGCATTTTTTTCTACTGTTCAGATTAAACAACAATTTGGTTCATTCAGACTGGCTGGTCACCACAGCTCACAGACTCCCAAAGGGAAGAAAGGGAAGAAAGTTGCAGAACAAGTTTGACCTGCTGGGCAAGCCTAGTTGACCCACCATGTGCTATAGCCCAGGGTCCAGCCTGATGGTGGGAGAATGATGGGATTCCACCCCAGGAGAGGGAAAGGGACGAGGTTGACATCTGGCACTAGGAGAACAGAGACGGGGCAGGGATGCAGGATGCCCCTGTAACTGTGATGGGTTTCTATAGGACAGAAATTCCCATAAGGAAATAAACTTAAGATGGTTTGGGAAATACTAATATTCTAGGCGTCTCCTCAGTTTCATAGCACCCAGCACCTCTGCAAATGGGACCAATTGAGAAATCCTGACTTGGGGAATCAGGATTTTCACATTCCAAGCTCACTTTGAATCTGGGGATTCTGTGTACCTGGAACGATCCCCCATAGACCACGGGCACATGTAATAGGGTCCCCCAGCTACCTAGTGCTGCCTGCCCTCCAACCACTGTCACTGAGTCACACCCACAGCCCAGCAGAGTCAGCTGCCGCTGCACACAACATCTGCCCATCTCAACAGCTGGCAGCCTTTGCCCTTCCCTCGCCGTTTGAAAGATTTAAAGACAGAGAAACCTGCCAACGTACCCAATGCCTGCAAGAAGGGGAGCAGCTACCAAAAGAGGTCCGCACCCTAATGGAGCTTGCATGGGCAGCAGGGAGTGTCTGCTCAGACAGGCTGTAAATGTCCTTATGAAGCATGTTTGCCCACTTCCTTGGGGGACATTTGGCCACATGGGACCCTCAGCGGATTGGTTCAGTGTGTGCCAGTTTTAACCCCGTCATGGCCAATGGCAAACTGCAGAAAGCCCAATCACAGGGGATGCACGGTGATGAAACCAAACTAGACAGGAGCGCATACCCTGCCTCAGACTCTGTTCCTGCAATCCAGGTTGTCAGCGCTGTGCATACGGCTCAGAGGAGTCACAGGGCTCCCTTGAGGGTGGCTGAGTGGTACCGATGATGCTGTTACAGCTGTAATCTTGCTTCTATGCAGTAAATTTGACTAATAATAGTTATGTAGGGTCTGATTTCTTCCCAGTTGCCCCCTTTCCTGCATTACTAACCCAGTGTGCAGGCTGCGGGAGGAAGATTCCACATAGCTCCTACCTGTAAATTTCCCTCAGATTGTTCCAGTAGGGCAGGTCCCTTCCCTTCTCCCTGAAATATAAACAGGGTGACTCAGCATCTATGGATCCTCAAAGCTACGCACAGATCTCAGTGATCCCCTGATAGCCAGGCCTTACGACCCACAATCTCTCTGCCTCCACAACTGCTCTAGAACCTTCTCCTGCTCCCTGGGAGCACAGGTTCATTGGAGGTGTGTTACCGGGGCCTGTCACAGTAGCCATTGGCCACGGGATCAGCTGAAGGGGCCGTTGTAGAGGGTGGACAGGGCTGGATTGAGAAGGGAAGGCTGGTTAGAGTAACTGGTGAGGTACAAAACCCCAGTCACATACTGTGAGGGAGGTTTAGACTTTTCCATACCAAGAGTGCAGCCAGAGATTCAGACAGTGCTACCTTCATTCCTGTTACGAATAAAAGGTAGACAAAATGGCTCCAGTTTCTCTTGGGGATACAGGCAGCTGCAGCTGGGCATCAAATCAAAGAATCTTAGATGATCAGATTTGGAAGGGACCGCAGGAGGTCTTCTATTCCAAACCCCTGTTGAGTCCAGGACCAGCCCCAAACTAACTCATCCCAGCCAGGCCTTTGTCAAGCCAGGCCTTAAAAAACTCTAAGGCTGGAGATTCCACCACCTCCCTATGTAACCCATTCCAGTGCTTCACCACCCGCCTAGGGAAAAAGTTTTTCCTAATATCCAACCTAGACCTCCCTCACTGCAACTTGAGACCATTGCTCCTTCTTCTGCCATCTGCCACCACTTACAACAGCCTGGCTCCATCCTCCCAGGAAGCCCACTTCAGGTAATTGAAGGCAGCTATCAGATTTCCTTTCACACTTCTCTTCTGCAGTCTAAAGAAGCCCAGTTTCCTCATCTTCTCCTCATAAATCATGTGCACATCTACCACTCCCCCCAGCTTAGTGTCATCAGCAAACTTGCTGAGGGTGAGATTCACTCCATCCTCCAGATCATTATGAATGTTGAAGAAAACCGGCCCCAGGACTGGCCCCTGGGAAACTCCGCTTGTTACCGGCTGTTAAAAAGATACTGAACTATTGATCACCCCCCTTTGAGCCTGATGATCTCTCAGCTTTCTATCCATCTAACCAACGCATCTTCCAAGGCATCTTCCAACGCATACTTCTTTAAGTTGCTGTCAAGAATACTGTGGGAGACCATATCAAAGGTTTCCTAACGTCAAGGATATCACATCCATTGCTTGCCTCACATCCGCAGAAGTAGTCGTCTCATCATAGGAGGCAATCAGGTTGAATAGGCGTGACTTGCCATTCTGTAAGAGTCTATTAGCCCGTCACTGAAACTTAGTGGGTCTTTTTGGCTGGCATCTCTTGAGGAAGCAGGGCCCTGAAACAGACATAGCCCCCAGGGTCAGTGCAGAGAGGCCAACTCAGGTCAGCCTGATTGACAGGGCAGGCAGGCCAATAAGGGAGACAGGAGGGCAGGGGAGTATCATCCGTGTGTGCTGATTTGCGAGCTCCGTGTGAGCAGATTTTTGAGACCAACCCGAGGCATTACAATGAACCAGAGATGAACAGAGAGAAACCTTATCGTTGTGTAAGACAGTAATAGACCAACAGAGAGCAGAAGCTAAGAAACCTCCTATCATTTATGTCTCACGGGAGCAGAAGGTTGCAGAATTCAGCGGCTCTTGACTAGACCAAGAAACATTACAATAGAGGAATGGATCAAGTCTGTGAAGGCAGCTATGCTGTACTATGAGCACCTGAAGGAGATCGTATGGACTTCATTGACGAACACCTTTAGGGCCAGGCCAAGGCCACAGTAAAGTTCATGGCACAGGCAGACAAAGAAGAAGTGGGAATAGTGTTTGAACTCTTCCTAGAAGTGTTTGGAGACAAGGTACCTATTGGAACCCAACTAAACGAGTTCTTTAAGAGAAAACAGGAGCCTGGTGAAACTGTCTGGGCATACGCATATGATCTCCAGGATAAAATGAGCAAGGTGGAGCAGCGAGAGCCTCGACAAATCCCCGACCCAGCTATGGTTCTGAAAGAGCAGTTAGTGCTGGGGCTCCGAGATGACTCCCTCCGCCGGGAAATGAAAAGGAGGTTTAAGGAAGAGCCTGGTAAGAAGTTCCATGAACTAACGCTGGCTGCTATTATATGGTCTGAAGAAGAGGAAGTTCTGGTGGAAGAGACAGCCAAGTCTGACACCCGTACATGAAGTGGGGGCCTAGTGAATGCAACTACTGGGGAAAAGGTCCTGCCCCAAACACAGTTAACACTAGAAAGTTTAAGTGAAGCAGTCCAGAAACTGACAATCCAGAAGGGGGAGATGCTGAAAGTGATGACCAAGGTGATGAAAGGAAAGAGCCCTGCTAGCAAACCAAGGCATCCCAAAGCCTCAGGGCCCCGAAGATCCACATATTAGCCGGGAATGTCCACTGAGAAAGAGACCGGGGCCCCAGGCGACTGAAACCCAAGGTGCACAAGGAGCAAGTAACCCACTGCCAGAGGAAGGTCGGGTGGGGACAGAATGGTTTCTACAGGTGTCCCTAGGAAAAGGGCAGTATACCAGCAGTCAGGAGGAAGACCCTGAGGATGCTCGTGTGTTCGATGACATCTGTGGTCGAGCATTTGGAGAGTGCTTGACAGTGGAGATAACCATAGCAGGTGTGAGGACCCACTGCTTGATAGACACTGGCTCCGAAGTCACCACTATTTTCAAATCCTACTTCCAAAGATACCTAAAGGAGAGATATCTGACCATGTACAATACTCGATTTGTACAGCTGACGGCAGCTAATGGACTAACCATCCCTGTTGTGGGGTGCCTTGAAGCTGACATAGGGTACATGGGTCGACAGACTCCCGGGAAATGTATCTTTATCCTCAAGGACACAGCTTCAGAAAAGACTTTAATGGAGGACAAGGTACGAGGAATTCTCGGGATGAATATTATCAGAGAGCTGAAAGAATTAGTAATGATAGGGGAAGGGACCTGGGAGATGAACCATCATGGGCAACCTAAAAAGGATGCTACGCTGAAGTGGAATAGAGAGACAGGGCCATTTCCCAGGTTCCACGGGACAAATAGGCTATGTTAAGGTGGCAGGGAGACAGAAGGTGGTTATACCTCCCTGGGGTGAGAAGATTATTGATGGACACTGCCGGGTACCAAGTGATTGTTGAGCCAACACTTGGGCCAGTCTCCCTAATGGACTCTTGGTTGCAAATGTACTTGCTAATGCCAGCAAAGGAAAAGTGCCAGTTAGGCTGTTAAACTCAAGTGAGAAGACCATAAAATTGTGTCCCCAGACCAGAGTGGCAGAGGTACACTGACACTGACTTGGAGTGGTCAGTGAAAGTGGCTTTGGAAGAAGACGGGGATGAGCGGTGGGTGACAAAAGTAGAAAAGAAAGCACTGTGCATATCACCACAAGTGGCACCCAATGGGGAACTACCCATTCCAGTTCAAGTGGACCTCCAGAACTTAACCCCTACACAAGCTAGTCATTTGTGGGCACTACTGGAGAAACATCAAGATGTCTTTTCCAGAAATGAGCGAGACTTTGGCTACACCACCAGGGTGACATATCAAATACCCATTGGAGATTCTGTCCCGATAAAGCAGAGACACCGGAGGATCTCCCCACGAGTGTTCCAGGAGGTAAAAAGACATATCCAAGACCTAGAGGCCCAAGGTGTCCTTAAAGAAAGTCACAGCCCCTGAGCCTCACCCGCAGTGATCGTAATAAAAAAGGATTGTAGGGTGCGATTCTGCTGTGACTAGAGGAAACTGAATGAGGTGACGTGCAAGGATGCTGATCTGCTACCTGGTGTGGAAGAGTCACTAGATGCTTGAAGGAACACGGGTTGAAGCTGAAGCCAAGCAAGCGTTGCCTCCTACATGAAAAAGCCAAATTCTTGGGCTATGTGATTTTGAAGGATGGAAACCAGGTAGATGAGAAGAAGATCAAGGTACTGGAAAATTGGCCAGTCCCCAAGAACAACAAGCAAGTACAGCAGTCTCTCGGCTTCATGAAGCTATTACAGACGATTTGTTCCAAAGTCTGCGCACATTGCTGCCCCCCTGTATGGACTAGTGGGCCAACTGGCTCAGAGGAAAGGAAAAGACCAATGCTTTGTATGGGATGATGCCTGTCAGGCAGCTTTTAATGAGTTAAGACACTGGCTAATGTCACCACCTGTACTAGCATACCCCGACTTTAGCCTGCCATTTATAGTGACAACTGATGGAAGGGTGCAAGACTTGGGAGCAGTGCTCAGCCAGAGGCAAGTGGGGGCTGAACGTGTGATCATATATACAAGCCAAGGGCTGAGAGGTTCAGAAAGAAATGACAAAAACTACAGTGCATTTAAATTAGAATTGCTGGCCTTGAAAAGGGCTGTCACCGAAAAATTTAAGGATTATTTAGTGTACTCTAAGTTCACGATGATCTCGGACCACAGTCCACTCTGATACCTTGCAACGACTAACTGAGGTGCAGTTGAACACTGTTGGAAAAATATTCCAAATGAAGTTTGTTAGCTCTGCACCAGATAGAAAAGAGATCCACGCAGGTAGTTGGGCAGTCTCCAAGTTTTATTTCTGCAGAGGTCGGACACTTCCCAGCAAGTGGTCAGTGTGAGACCCCGAAGGCATGCTCTCTTGCATATTTATACAAACACAAACAAAGAAATTACATATGCATAAATTCTTAATGCTTATTGGTACACTCAGATTATTATTATTATTGCTATTAACTTTACACTTTCTACCTCTTCTAACTATAAACATATGCATAACATAAAAGATAAGGGCAGAAGATTTCAACTTATCTATCAAAATTGTCTAGTCTATTTCCCAAGACTGAAGAGAAAGCAAAAACTACATATGGCTGACTCCTCATTTCTCCTGTTAATCTTTCTCTCTGACCTTGGCAGAGATAAGCACCATAAACATATTGAAAAGGAGGGGGTGGGTGATTTCAACAGAAAGCAGAACACTAAAACAACTAAAATGGAGTAACTGTGGTCAAGCAAACAATTATTTTCCTTCAACACAAGTGGGTAGCCCAAGTTGCTGAATTCACTTTTGAAGTACAGTATAAACCTGAAAAGCAGAATGTCAGTGCAGACACTTTGTCTAGATTGTCCCTAGAGGAGGAACCAGAAGAAGTCAAAGATCTGGAGAAAGATTTCCTTGTCATTGCTGCAGATGTTGTGCAGACCTGTCTGTGGATGAAGTGCCGGTACAGGATGCAGTACTAAACCTGGTAAAAGGGGATAGCACGATAACGTCAGGGTACTCATGGGAGGAGATTCAAACTCTGCAATGAGAAGGTGACGTTGGACCTGTTTTAGCATCAGTCACAAACCGAACAAAACCAGACCAAGCATTTAGGGTCAGATACCATCAGTCTAAGAAGCTGGCCAGACAGTGGGAATGACTTAGATTACATCGCGGAGTGCTGTTCCGGCTGACCTACCTTCCCTGAGTTGGTTAAGAAGTGTGGCAGTTAGTGGTGCCTGTGTCACTACGCCAGCAAGTTTACGAAGCCAGATCAGGGGGGCTTCTGGAGACAGGAGCACTCTTGAGGTGATGAGGAGGAATTACTACTGGCCCACGAT
Source organism: Emydura macquarii macquarii (assembly GCF_026122565.2). Taxonomy (NCBI): domain Eukaryota; kingdom Metazoa; phylum Chordata; order Testudines; family Chelidae; genus Emydura; species Emydura macquarii. The sequence goes on from NW_027130386.1 coordinate 148,338, forward strand.
GAGTAGAGACGTGCGATCATGGATCCGTCAGTGCAAATGGTGTGCCCTAGCCAAGGATGTGTTTCATCCCACCTGAGTCCCGTTGACTTGTACTAATGTGACTGCCCCAATGCAGGTCTTAGCCATGGCCTACACACGACCAGAGAGATCTTCAGAGGGGTATGAGAATGTATTGGTTCTCACGGACATATTTACCCAATTCACTGTCGCAGCTCCAGCTAAAAACCAGACAGCGTGCAAAAAAGGCTGAAGCCCTCATAAAACACTGGTGTGTGTACTATGGTTGTCCGGCACAGGTACATTCGGGTCAGGGAAGGAATTTTAAATCCGAGGTGACATCAGAATTGTGCAAACTCTACAGTATAGCCAACAACTGAACAGCCTATCACCCACAAGGAAACGCTCAGTGTGAAAGGTTTAACCTATGCTACATGGCACGCTAAAAACACTCCCGCCTGAAAAGAAGCGAGCCTGACAGGAACATCTTCCTGAGCTGGCGTTGGCTTATAACAGCCACGTTCATTTGTCAACGGTTTATGCTTTTTATCTGATGTTCGGGAGAGATCTGAGGTTGCCGTTAGATATTCTGGGCAGAGAGGTCCCTGGGGAGGATGAGGTGACTAATTTGGATGACTATGGTCAAAGGTCATCATGACAGACTGAAGACTGCCTGTGAAGTTGCTCTCGGTACAGCTAAAGACACATTCCAAAGTAGGAAAAGGAAGTATGATTGCATACGTCCAGTGGGGCTCTCATCAGGCCTGGCGGCCATGTACTGGTTCATTCCCATAGACACCGGGGGTGCAATAAAACACAGGACAAGTGGGAGTCGAATCCATATGTTGTAGTTGCTCACAACAATCCCGAGTTGCCAGTTTACACTATCTGGTCTGAACGGGGAGGCCCTGAAAGAGTAGTACATAGGGACCAGCTAAAATATTGCACCCTTAGTCCGCTCAGTGACCATAGGAGACGAAGGCTGCAATGCCCTGTGGAGACTGAAACCCATGGGGGAATGGTTCTAGTCCCACAAACTGAATACTGAGGGAAACAGAGTGGGGCAACCCCAAACCATAATGAAAATGGCCAGACCCCTCAAACTGACCAACTGTTACCTGAGGACAGGAGCGTAGGGAATATGGATGAGGAACCACCAGTCTTAAGAAGATCCCAGAGAACTAAGAATGTACCACCCGCTAAACTTAGGGATGATTATGTTATGAAATGTATGGAGTACTGATGAATATTATCATGTATAACATAGAGAAGTGGACATGGAGTGTTAAATACGTTAAATGTTCTTTTTGTTAATTGTTAATGAAGTTTTTTTATGTATTACAGGATGCTGGTAAATGCTATTACTATGCGACCTAGATGCACTGGTGTGAAAATCCTGGGTGTGGCAGAATTTTAGCAGGGGGGAGTGTAAGGGGTTCATTAGCCCCTTACTGAAAGTTAGCTGGTCTTTTTGGCTGGCATCTCTTGAGGAAGGAGGGCCCTGAAACAGACACAGCCCCCAGGGCCAGTGGAGAGAAGCCAACTCAAGTCAGCCTTATTGACAGGGAGGGCCGGCCAATGAGGGGGCCAGAAGAATGGGAGGGTCCCATCCTCCATGTGAGCTGGAGCAGCCTGGGCCGAGAGCTTGGCTGAGCTGAGGACACA